>NW_011494732.1:636663-641256 GCF_000754665.1 Bison bison bison | reverse complement strand
TGCTCACCGCAACTAGAGAAAGCACAATGAAGTAACGAATAGCCAGCACAGACCCCCCCAAAATAGATCAATTCATTTTAAAAAATAAAAGGAGAGAAATCATAGAAAATATGCTTTAAAAAACGAGGGCTGTCCAGTACAGAGCAAGGAGCAGCTCAAGCCTGGGGGGCACAAGACCTGCTTACACACTTTGTACCAAAATGTAGCACCTTGATTCCCCTGCATGTGGTGCTGAGGATGCGCCATGTGCTGGCAGGAGATACACCAATGGATTTGTCAAGTGAGTCTCCAAGACAGATAGTCTACCTTAATTTCTCAAGTCGACATCCTCTTGACACAATTTGTCTAGAACATCACTATCGCCACCATTATGACTGAGGAAGCAGGGCCCTGGGAGACCAGAACCCACTGCCACCAACGTGTCTCTCTGGACTAAGAATGATACCCGCCCCCATCAGTAAACAAGCCGCCAGCCGCTGCAGCTGCCCCGTCCTCAAATGCAGACCCTGTGGGGATTCAGGATGGAGAAAAACAGGATTTCAGCCCTAGACTTTTCTGGTGCATGATGAAATCTAAGGAATTATTTCAACGAACCCTGACTCTTGCATCTTCCTATCCATAGAAAAGTGCTAAATTCTTTAACTCACATTGTCTGGTTTTCCTTAATTAACAGTACTCTTTTGATATTCTGACTACCTGGATTTTGTTGCAAAAACCCTTATATATCCTGGCTCCTCTGTTACCACTTTGGAACAACCCCTCAGAGCTCTCTGAGAGGCTGTCTCCTGGGAATGAATCCTGAGAAAGTTCACCTAATTTAATTCTAAACTTTTAGGCTGTGCTTTTCTTTTTCCAGTTGACATCCCCTCCAATGTTGATATTTTCCACAGCTCTATTTATTTCCTGAATCTTATTGGACCATTCAAACACCACTGCTAAAATACAAGCCGTAGTGTAGCAAGTTGAGAAAGCAGTACCTAAAAAAGAAAAGAAGGGACTTCCCTAGCAGTCTAGTGGTTAAGACGTCTCCTTCTAATGTAGGGGGTGCAGGTCCAATCCCTGTTAGGGAGCTAAGATCTCATATGCCTTAGAGCCAAAAACAACAAAACATTAAACAGAAGCAACGCTGCAACAAATTCAAGAAAGACTTTTAAAAATGGCTCACATCAAAAAATCTTGAAGGAAAGACAGAAAAGGTTGTGGGAGAAGTGGTTTGCATGTCTGGATTAAAGAAAAATCTCCCACCAATGGCCAAGTGTCTCTTAACTTGCAGCTGATGTTTGAAAGCCAGAGACACAGGCACAGCTGAGTGGCTATCCCAAGGCCACTTATATTTTCAAGGAAATGAAGCTTTACTTCTGCTTTTCAGGGGCTTCTGGAGTTGACAAATACAAACAATTGCACTGAAAAGCTAACTTTCAAGACTGAAAAACATTTCAAAAACGGAGGAGAAGGTGGAAAGGTTATTTGGTGCTCTGGAAATACAGTGTTCTGATGGTGAGCTAAGCAACTAGTCCCTGCAGCCCATTAGCCAGGAAAGTTGTTCTCAAGTCTGTACCTCCATAAAGGCCAAACTGTAGTCCACCAACCTCCCCATGACTGAAGGGGGATTCGATGAATCTGATAATTCATCTCAGATTGTAGGTGACAGCAGGGTTGCATTTGTCTTTAAAACATTCTCTCCAGCTGGGACTTTCTGTTCTCAACTTTTTTTTTACCTCTGAACGCTGCAGTACTGCTAAATGGCTGCACTGGGTCTTCCTTGCTGCGCACGGGGCTTCTCAAGTTGCAGCAAGTGGGGGCTACTCTCTAGTTGCGGTGCACAGGCTTCTCAGTCCAGTGGCTTCTCTTGTGGTGGAGCACAGGCTCTAAAGCTCAGGCTCAGTAATTGTGGCACACGGCTGTAGTTGCCTGATGGTATGTGGAATCTTCCTGGACTAGGATTCAAATCCATGTCCCCTTCATTGGCAGAAAGATTGTTAATCAGTGGAATACCTGGGAAGCCCCAGATAACACAATCTGACTGAGTCCACAAATCAGTATCAGGCTAGGTATGTCCTATGGAATATTCAAGTTGTATAAAAAGTCTATGATATCTTCATAGACAATAAACTGGAAAGTAAATACAATAAATATTTGAGCAACAGAAGGAAACAAGCTCTAGCATGTGATGCACATCAGAAATGTAATGAAAGTGCAGGTGAGGGAATATTCTCAGGTGAGAGCCAGTGGACTACCTATTCTGATAGACCGCAGGCTAAGAGCCTTGAGATCAAACACCATCCATGAGCTGGATGTAAGTTTGAGCTTTCTCTTTGTGCTACCCAGGCCATACATCTTACAAAGAAGATAAGGATAGGTCTAAATTTTGCATTAAACTCAGAGGTCTCCTTAGAATGAAGACAGTACCAATGCATCTTCAACTTGTATGTGAGCTGTTTCCACTCTGTGGAATCAGCTGGCTCATCCATTTGTGGATGGTCTTTTACCTGGTCTGTCTCTCCTCTGAATTACTCACAAGGAGCAGCCACGTTCAAGCATATCTGTCTTGTAATTCAACAAAGCTAATAATTTATGCAAATAGAACACACCATCTTGGCTCTTTCTGCCCAAGACTCAAATTCATTGACCTTGTAAGACAGGTAAAAATACGAGTCATTAGGGACTTCCTTGGTGGTCCAGTTCCAGGTGGAACCCATGTCCCCTGTCAATGCAGGGGACATGGGTTCCACCCATTCCTGATCTGGGAACTAAGATCCCACATGCCACTGGGCAACTAAGCCCAGTGCCACAACAACTGAGCCCGTGAGCGGTAGTGAAGATCCAGCACAGCCAAAAATAAATAAGTAAAATGACTAAAAATATGAATCATGAACAGTGAGGGCTGCACTGGGCTACATACAGGTCACAGATTTAATCACAGCAGTTTAAAAAAAAAACAGAGGGGGAGATCATTTTCCCATGTAAAAGAAATGCAGATGAGAGGCAAGGCTCAAGCCTTGAACTGGGTTATCAAGGACCCAGGCTCCTTCTAGCTTCCTGCTACATGTCTAGGTCATGACACTCAGTCTCTCAGTCTCAAGTTTTATTCTCCACACCCATCCTTATGACGCTGTGCCAGGAAGGAAGAAGGGCGAAAGGCAGATGGTGTGTCCTCCACCATCTTGGACTAATCAGGAAGTAAAGACTTTAGCAGGACACTGCTCCCCTGAATTAAATCAGAATTTTATTAGCAAGGAATAAGGGGTAAATGAAGCTGCTAGGCAACTAGCAGCTCTGCATGGCAGACTGACCATGAATTAATTCTAAATAATTGATAGCAAATCAACATACAGTCCATCTGTGACTATCCAAGTAAAGGAACAAAATCTCTGGCAATGGATATAGTCCTCTCCCCCAGATATTTATATTTGGATTATGAGATTCCCTTGGGGGGAACTCTCCTCCATGCGATTGTGTTGTGGCTTTTACTTTCTGTTCTCATAGGCATAGATCATACAGAACATTTGACAATTATGCTCAAATGAGAGAAAATCACTCTTTGGGGGCCTTTTCTAAAGTTAGCCTATGGTATTTGTCTTTCTCTGTCTAACTTCTTTCACTAAACATAATGCCCTCCAAGTCCATCCATGTTGCTGCAAATGGCAAAATTTCATTCCTTTTTTATAGCTGAGTAGGAGCCATAAAAAGACAAATACTCTATGATATCGCTTCTGTATGGAATCTGAAAAAAAATACAACAAACCAGTGAATATAACAAAAGAGAAACAGACTCACAGATATAGGGAACAAACTAGTGGTTACCAGTGGGGAGAGGGCAGTGGGGAGGAGCAAGACAGAGGTAGGGGATTAAGAGGTACAAACTGCTAGGTAAAAAATAAATAAGCTACACGCATACATTGTCCAGCACATGGAACAGGGCCAAACATTTTTTTTAAATTGGTCTACATATTCAGGAGAAAGGATGACAAATGTAATGTTTACACATCTCCTTCATGAAAACTTTTGTGATTGGAAATTAACTATTGCTTGCTTTTTAAAATTTCTATTAATGAAAAAAAGAATTATAGTGAGAAATTTTCCCTGAGACTTTAAATAGAGGTAAGAAAACTGGAATTAGATGCCATTGAGGACTCATTAGAGGAATCTAGAAAAAATCAATACAAGATCTGGGACCACAGCCCTCCTGGAAGGGTGATGGAGCTCTCTCCACACCCATGGCTCAGGCCAACAGTCGGGGGAACTTAGGACAATAAAAGGATTCCGCCTCTAAATGCTGAGCAAATAGCAACTAGCTCTAGCTCGGAGCCAGATTTGTGAGGCAATAAGAGAATGTCTGTATGCAGGTCAGGAAGTAACAGAGCTGAACATGGAACAACAGACTGGTTCCAAATAGGGAAACGAATACATCAAGGCTGAATATTGTCACCCTGCTTATTTAACTTATATGCAGAGTACATCATGAGAAATGCCGAACTGGATGAAGCACAAGCTGGAATCAAGATTGCTGGGAGAAATATCAGTAACCTCAGATATGCAGATGACACCACCTTTATGGCAGAAAGCAAAGAAGACCTAAAGAGCCTCTTGATG
>NW_011494732.1:628826-636488 GCF_000754665.1 Bison bison bison | reverse complement strand
TTTTTTTTTTTTTTTTTTTTGGCTCCAAAATCACTACAGAGGGTGACTGCAGCCATGAAATTAAAAGATGCTCACTCCTTGGAAGAAAAGTTATGACCAACCTGCTGCTGCTGCTGCTAAGTCGCTTCAGTCGTGTCCAACTCTGTGAGACTCCATAGATGGCAGCCCACCAGGCTCCCCTGTCCTGGGGATTTGCCAGGCAAGAACACTGGAGTGGGTTGCCATTTCCTTCTCCAATGTATGAAAGTTAAAAGTGAAAGTGAAGTTGCTCAGTCGTGTCCGACTCTTAGCCATCCCATGGACTGCAGCCTACCAGGCTCCTCCATCCATGGGATTCTCCAGGCAAGAGTACTGGAGTGGGATGCCATTGCTTCTCCATGACCAACCTAGACAGCATATTACAAAGCAGAGACATTACTTTGCCAACAAAGGTCCATCTAGTCAAAGCTATGGCTTTTCCAGTAGTCATGGATGGATGTGAGAGTTGAACTATCAAGAAAGCTGAGCACTCAAGAATTGATGTTTTTGATCTGTGGTGTTGGAGAAGACTCTTGAGAGTGCCTTGGACTGCAAGGAAATCCAATCAGTCCATCCTAAAGGAAATCAGTCCTGAATATTCATTGGAAGGACTGATGTTGAAGCTGAAACTCCAATACTTTAGCCACCTGATAGGAAGAGCTAACTCATTTGAAAAGACCCTGATGCTGGGAAAGATTGAAGGTGGGAGGAGAAGGGGACAACAGAGGATGAGATGGTTGGATGGCACCACCACCAACTCAATGGACATGAATTTGAGTAAACTCCGGGAGTTGGTGATGGACAGGGAGGCCTGGTGTGCTGCAATCCATTGGGTTGCAAAAAGTCAGACACGACTGAGCAACTAAACTGAATTGAAGATAATGTCCTAATCAAACAACTAAGGGACTTCCCTTGTGGAATGCAGGGGAAATGAGTTCGATCCCTCGTCAGGGAACTAAGATCTCACGTGCCCTGCAAGGCAACAAAGTCCGCACACTGCCACTGCTGAGCCGACATGCCTCAAGTACAGAGAAGCCTGTGCCACAACTATAGAAATCTACGTGCTCCAACAAGATCCTGTATCCACAGTGAAGATCTGACACAGCCAAATTAGTTAATTTAAAAAGGCATACTTTAATGGTTGGATTTAAAAAAAAATAAAAAGGAACTAAAACTCTGTGAACTACTTTGTGTCTCTTGGTGTTCCACAATTAAAAAAAAAAAATCTCAAAAAATGAAGCTTGTACAGAGAAGCTGGGAATCCTCAATTTTGGTCAGTCCTGAAACATTCTGACATAAAACTATGGACATAAAACCATTCAGCCCATGAACACGACAAAAACAATGTCAACAGCATTGAGAAGAACAACTAACATGTACGGAGTACTTACTATGTACACGGCACCATTCTAAGTGATTCGGATGCATTCATCACTATGAGGGGCGGATGCTACCTCTATTTTGTGGTTGAGGAATCTCACGTTTAGAGGACCCAGGCAGCCTGGACTCCTAACTATGGCACCACAGTTGCTTCTTTACACATAGAAGTAGTTACACGTGGTTAACACAGTTCGTTTTCTCTGGATATAGGTACAGGAGTGGGATTGCTGGATCCTATGGCAGCTCTATGGAGTTGGATCCTATGACCTAAACATAACCCAGGTATAAAATGAAGAACCAGAGGGATGTTTAGATGTATCAGCCTTGGGACGTGCTTGTGTCACCCATGGAAGATGCAGCCCTGAGAGTGATGCAGGGCTCAGTTTCGACCTGATCAATACGAGAGAAAGTCAGGAAACCAAGGCACATGCAAGTTCAAATAGGACAAAAGGCAGCAAAACATGGTACTCACAGAAAATAGAAGCAGAAAGCAGAGGAGCTCAGAAAGGGACTTGTGTGATGTTTCTTTGTTTGCTTTGTTTTGATTTTTATTTCATATTGGAGTAGAGTTGATTAACAACATCGTGTTAATTTCACGTGTACAGCAAAGTGATTCAGTTATACATACACATGTATCTGTTCTTTTTCAAGTTCTTTTCCCATTTAGGTTATTACAGAATATTGAGCAGAGTTCCTTGTGCTATGCAGTAGTGCCTTGATTGTTGTCTATTTTAAATGTACCAGTATGTATACGTAAATTGCAAACTCTGTTTTAATATGCTATTTAAAATATCGACCTCTTTCAGACACAGAATAATTGAACATTTCATCATTTCTGAGGCATTTACAAGTAATTTCATAAGGATTTTTTAGACTTTCTAACTAAGATATGGAGAAGGCACTGGCAACACACTCCATTACTCTTGCCTGGAAAATCCCATGGACGGAGGGGCCTGGTGGGCTGCAGTTCATGGGGTCGCTAAGAGTCAGACACGACTGAGCGACTTCACTTTGACTTTTCACTTTCATGCATTGGAGAAGGAAATGGCAACCCACTCCAGTATTCTTGCCTGGAGAATCCCAGGGACAGGGGAGCCTGGTGGGCTGCCGTCTCTGGGGTCACACAGAGTCAGACACGACTGAAGCAACTTAGTAGCAGCAACTAAGATATGGAACTTCCCTGGTGGCTCAGACAGTAAAGCTTCTGCCTGCAGTGCAGGAGACCTGCGTTTGATCCCTGGGTTGGGAAGATCCCCTGGAGAAGGAAATGGCAACTCACTCTAGTATCCTTGCCTGGAAAATTTCATGGACTGACGAGCTTGGCGGGAAATAGTCCATGGGGTCGCAAAGAGTTGGACATGACTAAGCTACTTTCTTTCAACTAAGAGGTGAGCTCTCTATGGGTAGAGATGTTTATATTACCATTTTTTCTACAAATCATATATGTAGGACCACATATAGGACCATCATTTCTGTACATATATCTATAAGTATTTTTTTGCACAGAGATAGGCAGACAGTAGATAGTCAAATACATTTTGATTTATTACCTAATAATTCAGAACCTCAAGGCATTAATCTGTTTTAGCACGTTTTGAAAAAAATCTGCAAAATTGATGTTCGAAGACTTTCTTCTGCATTTGATAACTACCCCGGTTGAACCTGGGAAGTCTTGAGGAACCTTCAATCACTCTCTCTTCTAATATGAAGTGCATTCTATTTTAATTCTCTTGATTCAACTTTACAAAGAAACAGAACTCATTTCTCTCTTAAGCACATTATTGAAACCATGGCTCAGAAGTCCTCCCCATCATGCCACCAGAAATCTGAACTAAGGTTTGAGCCAGAGGGAGCCAAGAGCTGGGGGAATATTGGGAAGACACACATGTTTACATTTGGCAGGAATCTGTGCAATATTTCTTCCCCATTTGGCAAAGCAAAAGAAAAAAAAGTGGAATTTGGAAGCTTTTGTTTTAAAATCTTGGAACTCTTTCTGATGTTTCCTTCTCACTGGAATGATGAGGTACTAAACATTTGTTTGGCAAAAGAGAGAGGAAGCAAAGACAAGGTAAATACTGAGATAATGCATAAAACCATTGTTTCAGAACACTCCTTGCAAAGACAATAGAAGAGCAAATGTTGACAGCCAGAGGAAAGAAGCCACACATGGAACACTTTTCACATTCAGGAATTTGTATAACTTTGGAGGAAAGACAGTAACTTAAAAGATCACTGGTGGATCACACTTTGTGGATGAGAAGAGTTCCAGTCCCTGTCAGATAAAAAATGAGTTTCCACTATGTTCAATATCCTGCAATAAACCGTAATGGAAAAGAATATACACACATATATATAGATATATGTATACATATGTAAGTGAATCACTTTGCTATACATCAGAAACTAAACTAACATTGTAAAGCAATTACACTCCAATTAAAACATAAATACAAAATAAATAAATAAATAAAACACAAATACATTTAAAAAAAATCACTGCTGGATATCGATTTGTGGAATAAATGTGCTCTAATCCCTGGTAAAATGGTTGCTTCCAATTGGTTTCCAATATAAAATAAAAAATGAGTTACTACTACATTCAATATACCATAATAAATCATAATGGAAAACAATATTATATATACATACTAATATATTATGTATAATATATATGAAACTGAATCACCTTGCTGTCCACCAGAAACCAACACAACATTGTACATCAACTACACTTCAATTCTTAAAAAGTTTCCATAAAAATGTACCCCAAGAAATTAAGGTGAGTGCATTTTTAGATAAGAAGTAAATATGGCTGCTTTCAAATTGTGGTGCTAGAGAAGACTCTTGAGAGTCCCTTGGACTGCAAGGAGATCAAACCAGTCAGTGCTAAAGGAAATCAACCCTGAATATTCATTCGATGGCCTGGTGCTAAAGCTGAAGCTCCAATATTTTGGCTACCTGATGTGAAGAGTGTACTCATTGGAAAAGACCCTGATGCTGGGAAAGACTGAGGGCGGGAGAAGAGGGTGATGGAGGATGAGATGGTTGGATGGCATCACTGAATCAATGGACATGAGTTTGAGCAAACTCTGGCAGATAGAAAAGGACAGGGAAGCCTGGCATGCTGCAGCTTCTAGGGTCACAAAGAGTCAGACACGACTTAGCAACTGAAAAACAACAACAAATATGGCCAGGACTCTGGCCAGGGAAGGCTTTATCATCACTGTCAGAAATCAGAAGATCAGCTATTTAAGTTAGTTAAAGAATGTACAATATTGGTTTAATACCAATGGGAATGCAAGAAAGTGAGAAAACAGAGCTGGCTTAAGGAATAAGGGAAGACTATATAGGATAGATAAGATTATGAGGCTGAAGCATTTAAACAATTTGGAGCAGGGCTGGGGAACCAGGCATGATGCCAGGAGTGGCCGGGTAAGATCACAAGGGAGAGGAGATTCCCAAGGAATCACAGACACAATCCTGAGTGGAGGTACTGCCTTCGGTGCAGCAGAAGGAGCAAGGCTCCCTTAGATATTGAAACAAAGAGTTCATTTATAAATTTAGGAGACACTGTACCTCATCTGACCTGGAAGAAATGAGATGGAAAATCAAGGTAGCACTGAGTTTGATATCAGCTGTGGGTTTCTCAAAACTATCCTGTATCATATTGAGCACTTTCCTTGCTGTTCCTAGCATCTTGAGAACTTTTACCAGGGGAGAAATTGGATTCCGTCAACTTCCTTTTATGTGTAAGTTGAAATGACCTTTTGTTTTACTTTTTCCTTTCATTATACTCAGGTCATGTATTATACTGGTTGACTTACTTTTGGTTAACCTCCCAAGTATAATTAGAATAAATAGTATTTTATGATGGCAGAAAAAAAAAATAAAAGCAAAGTAGCAAAACAGCAGTGCCGCATGGTTAATATTCCTCTAAATCACAAGACTAAGAGTAGACAACAGAACAGTGGGGAATCAGACCACCGAAGACAGAGAGTAAAATGTCAGAAGAAAGGTTAAGAAGTGCTTAATGTCACGATGTACTTCCCAACTCGAGGTTGCTGTAGTGACAGAATTTCCCCTTATATGGTGATGTTGGATGTTAAAAAATATTCCTACCTCATAGTAATGACATGATAATGGGAGAAAAATTCAAAAGAGGTAGATCGTGATTAAGGGTAAAGAGCCATGTTATCTACCTTTGGGCACCAACAATATAATTATAAGGGATGGAAAAGAGACGACCACAGACCAAACCATCATTATCGGAGTGCACAGCCAGGTCTTGTGTTTTCATGGCCTATGAGTGATGTGTAACCACCTGACCAGTGGAATCTGACCAACAGCATCACAGAGAAAGTGATGTGCGTTTCCAGGAGGGTCACAACTCCCTACATGACCCTCCACACTTAATGCCCACTGGCTGGAAGTGAAGGACTTAATGTCCTATACGAAAGCAGAGGCTCAGAGAAGCACAGGTCCCCACATCCTCCGTGGATGCCTCCTAGTGAACACTGGACTCTGTGTGAGCAAGAAGCACACATGTATTGTGAGAGGCATCTGAGATGTAGTGGTTGGCTTGTTCCAGCATCTGAAGATACCATTCTAACACAAAGAGGAAGACTAGGATTTAGGTCGGAGAAGGCAATGGCACCCCACTCCAGTACTCTTGCCTGGAAAATCCCATAGACGGAAGAGCCTGGTAGGCTGCGGTCCATGGAGTCGCTGAGGGTCGGACATGACTGAGAGACTTCACTTTCACTTTTCACTTTCATGCATTGGAGAAGGAAATGGCAACCCACTCCAGTGTTCTTGCCTGGAGAATCCCAGGGATGGGGGAGCCTGGTAGGCTGCCGTCTATGGGGTCGCACAGAGTTGGACATGACTGAAGCAACTTGGCAGCAGCAGCAGGATTTAGGTAAGCAAAGCTAACCAGAGACTGTATACTTGAGAAGAGATAAAAAGAAACCATCAATGGGACTTCTCTGGTGGTCCAGTGGCTAAGACTCTGAGCTCCCAATGCAAGAGGCCCAGGTTCAATCCTTGGTCATGGATCTAGATTTGGAATGTCCTAACTCCGGGAGATGGTGATGGACAAGGAGGCCTGGCGTGCTGCGATTCGTGGGGTCACAAAGAGTTAGACATGACTGAGCAAATGAACTGAACTGAACTGAACTGAACTAAGACTTGGCACAGCCAAACAATAAAAAGAAATCTTTAAAAGCAAAATCAATTTTTCACCATTGAGGATAATGTTTGCTGTGGGTTTGTCATATATAGCTTTTATTATGTTGAGGTATGTTCCTTCTATTCCTGCTTTCTGGAGAGTTTTTATCATAAATGGGTGTTGAATTTTGTCAAAGGCTTTCTCTGCATCTATTGAGATAATCATATGGTTTTTATCTTTCAATTTGTTAATGTGGTGTATTACATTGATTGATTTGCGGATATTGAAGAATCCTTGCATCCCTGGGATAAAGCGCACTTGGTCATGGTGTATGATCTTTTTAATGTGTTGTTGGATTCTGATTGCTAGAATATTGTTAAGGATTTTTACATCTATGTTCATCAGTGATATTGGCCTGTAGTTTTCTTTTTTTGTGGGATCTTTGTCTAGGTTTTGGTATTAGGGTGATGGTGGCCTCATAGAATGAGTTTGGAAGTTTACCTTCCCCTGCAATTTTCTGGAAGAGTTTGAGCAGGATACGTGTCAGCTCTTCTCTAAATTTTTGGTAGAATTCAGCTGTGAAGCGGTCTGGACCTGGGCTTTTGTTTGCTGGAAGATTTTTGATTACAGTTTCAATTTCCATGCTTGTGATGGGTCTGTTAAGATTTTCTATTTCTTCCTGGTCCAGTTTTGGAAAGTTGTACTTTTCTAAGAACTTGACCATTTCTTCCACGTTGTCCATTTTATTGGCATATAATTGTTGATAGTAGTCTCTTATGATCCTTTGTATTTCTGTGTTGTCTGTTGTGATCTCTCCATTTTCATTTCTAATTTTATTGATTTGATTTTTCTCCCTTTGTTTCTTGATGAGTCTGGCTAATGGTTTGTCAATTTTATTTATCCTTTCAAAGAACCAGCTTTTGGCTTTTTTGATTTTTGCTATGGTCTCTTTTGTTTCTTTTGCATTTATTTCTGCTCTAATTTTTAAGATTTCTTTCCTTCTACTAACCCTGGGGTTCTTCATTTCTTCCTTTTCTAGTTGCTTTAGGTGTAGAGTTAGGTTATTTATTTGACTTTTTTCTTGTTTCTTGAGGTAT
>NW_011494732.1:627938-628726 GCF_000754665.1 Bison bison bison | reverse complement strand
GATTTATGGCCCAGGATGTGATCTATCCTGGAGAAGGTTCCATGTGCACTTGAGAAAAAGATGAAATTCATTGTTTTGGGATGAAATGTCCTATAGATATCAATTAGGTCTAACTGGTCTATTGTATCGTTTAAAGTTTGTGTTTCCTTGTTAATTTTCTGTTTAGTTGGTCTATCCATAGGTGTGAGTTGGGTATTAAAGTCTTCCAGTACAAGACAAGGGTGCCCACTTTCACCATTACTATTCAACATAGTTTTGGAAGTTTTGGCCACAGCAATCAGAGCAGAAAAAGAAATAAAAGGAATCCAAATTGGAAAAGAAGAAGTAAAACTCTCACTATTTGCAGATGACATGATCCTCTACATAGAAAACCCTAAAGACTCCACCAGAAAATTACTAGAACTAATCAATGATTATAGTAAAGTTGCAGGATATAAAATCAACACACAGAAATCCCTTGCATTCCTATACACTAATAATGAGAAAACAGAAATAGAAATTAAGGAAATAATTCCATTCACCATTGCAATGGAAAGAATAAAATACTTAGGAATATATCTACCTAAAGAAACTAAAGACCTATATATAGAAAACTATAAAACACTGGTGAAAGAAATCAAAGAGGACACTAATAGATGGAGAAATATACCATGTTCATGGATTGGAAGAATCAATATAGTGAAAATGAGTATACTACCCAAAGCAATTTATAGATTCAATGCAATCCTTATCAAGCTACCAACAGTATTCTTCACAGAGCTAGAACAAATAATTTCACAATTTGTATG
>NW_011494732.1:627560-627838 GCF_000754665.1 Bison bison bison | reverse complement strand
ATTCAGCAGCGTGTTGTTCAGCCTCCATATGTTGGAATTTTTAATAGTTTTTCTCCTGTAATTGAGATCTAATGTTACTTCATTGTGGTCAGAAAACATGCTTGGAATGATTTCTATTTTTTTTAATTTACCAAGGCTAGGTTTATGGCCCAGGATGTGATCTATCCTGGAGAAGGTTCCATGTGCACTTGAGAAAAAGATGAAATTCATTGTTTTGGGATGAAATGTCCTATAGATATCAATTAGGTCTAACTGGTCTATTGTATCGTTTAAAGTTT
>NW_011494732.1:620159-625976 GCF_000754665.1 Bison bison bison | reverse complement strand
CACATGTATACCTGTGGCGGATTCATTTCGATATTTGGCAAAACTAATACAATATTGTAAAGTTTAAAAATAAAATAAAATTAAAAATAAATAAATAAAAATAAAAGAAAAATCAATTATTTTAAAAAACAGAGAGTGAGCATATGGGTAAGACTGACAACAGCAAGCTATTAGATTTTTTTAGATATATGGGGTTAAAAATAGATAGTGTTTCGTACAATTAAATTCATCCATTTGACATGCTTATTGAGTTCTGACAATTTTATAGACCCATGTGATCAGGCAATGTACATAGATGTGTTTCTGTATGTCTGTACATGTATATAAATATTTTGCAGTCCACTGCTATGAGTTTTCAGACCTGTATTGATTCAGGCAACCACCCACACAATCAAGGTATAGATGTTTCATCAGCCCCCAAACCTCCTGACTGTTTCCGTTTGCAATGAAAACACCTCTCCTCCCAATCTCTAGCAACAATTGACCAATTTTCCATCCCCATACTGTGCCTTTTCCGGAATATCACAGAAAAACGGGAGCACACAACACCTGGCCTTTTGTAGCTGACTTCTTCCACTCAGCATATTGCCTTTAAAGTCGATTTTTAAGAAATGTTGGTGAGAGGGGGAAATGACACAAAAGTGGTGAAAACTGGCAACCAATGGATGTGGGAAACTGATAACTGGAGGCTCATTAATTCATTCTCGCTACTTTCACATGTGTTTGGAAATTTCTATAATAAAAGAAGGTTTCAAATTTTGAAAAAAAAACAAAACACATGTTTTCTCTGGTCGTATATAACCATTTGCTGCTTAAAAGGAATCTAAAGACAGGACTTCCCTGGTGGTCCAGTGGTCAGGACTCCATGCCTCCATGGCAGGAGCCATGGGTTTAATCCCTGGTTGGGGAACTAAGATCCCACAAGCCACACTGCCAAAAAATTAATAAGTAAAAACAAACAAATAAATAAACTAGTATCTCTTAAAAAAACAAAAAAACTAAAGAAACAAAAGACCCTGGACTGAGGAAAAGCCTGGACTCATTCAGTTCAGGCCACCAGATACTGGAATTATGCTGGTACCCTTGCAAGAGGCAGGCAGTAAATAAAACAGTTTTTGAGTCTGCGTGTTCAGGATTTTACTGTTTCCAGGATCTGACAAAGCCAAGAGGCAATGTCCTATTTCTCCAGCAAAAAACCAATATCAAACCTTTGCTCTTTACCATTCTGAGAATCTCTTAAGTTTCTGATTCAAAAGCTCCATAAAGCAGAAATAGGGCAGGCTCCTTCTCTAGGATGAAACTTACCAAAATGAGGGAACCTACTGCAAAAATGGAATTTGCCCCCTTTTCCCAGATGACACAGATCTGCAAGGAGAAAAGACCTAATTTTAGGCATGAGGACTGTCACCACATCAGCCCAGCACAGAGAAAACTCCTGCCTCCTGTCTGCAGATGAACAGGGGAAGCCTTAAATCTGTACCTCCCAGATCCGCTCCATTTATACTTGTCTGAAATATAAGCCCTCCTGAGTTTTCTTTGCTGTTAATATAGTCAAGAGTTTGAAAAGTAGAATTAAAATAAATCTTCCTCAAACCAATGGAAAAGGGCATCAGGTGCTAATTCTGGAGGCAACAAGGAACTGAAATAAGCTTTGAAAAGGGCACATTTTCTGAGCAGCAGGTTGGAAATCCAGGCAGCCCTGCCATAGGTGTCCCTTCTGGCAAAGAAAATGGATAAATCCAGAGCTTTTCAAGCACTTTGATTTTTACTTAGGTAGAGAATGTCAGATATTTTATTTTCTTCTGAGAGTGTGTACTTAGTTTCACCAAAGTAAACTGCGTTTTCAGACATCTTTTCCCAACAAATCATGTCTACAGTAGCACAGTGATTCCCTTGTTTGATCAATTCTTGGTTTAAAAGACACTTCAATACTGAATTTTTAACTCGACATTTATTTTACGTTTTAACCCTAAACCACATCAATTCTGGGGAATTTTCCACATGAAAGATGATGCTGAATCTTATGATACAGAATCAAAATTACTCTCTACCATTCTGGTTGCTTTATTTTTCTAAATATTTACTTATTTGGCTGCACTGGGTCTTAGCAGTGGCTTGCAGGATCTTCCATTTTTGTTGGCGTGCAAGATCTTTAGTTGCAGCATGTGGGATCCAAGTTGGGGCATGTACGATCTAGTTCCCTGACCAGGGATTGAACCCAGGCCCTCTGCATCGGGATTGCAGAGTCTTAGCCACTGGATCGGCAGGGAAGTCCCTCTGGTTGCTTTTAGCATGTAAGTTTTGGTCCCTCAACAAAGTTTCCTTCTGTTTTCTTTCAACAGTATCTAGAGAGTGCTAATATATGTGTCTTCAGAGCCAAATGAGATTGTTCACCATGACGAATGAGGAAATGCCTAGAAAACACCAGAAGATTATGGTAGAAGAAGTTAAGTCATGACAAATCAAGGTATCAGTGAGAAGACGGAACTAGATTTCATTGAAAATAACTGTGTAGGTTAGAAAGGGAGTCTGTAATTCAACTAATATTTCACTCCACGATAAGAAAATGTTTCCTTAGGATAACGGTTTCAGCTGAGGGTGATCTAGACTTCTGGAGATATCTGCCAACCACAACTAAAGGAGGAGGAGGGCTACTAGTGGCGAGGGACCAGGGATGCTGCCCCAAATCCTACAATTCTTAGAACACCCTCTCCCACCCCCCAACTCCTTAGACACAACAAGAAGTATGTGCTAGGGTTCAGAAACCCTGCCTCAGGATAAGACCTGGGAAAAACTTAAGTACAGAACCTGAGACGTAGGACCATAGGTGGGTGGCCCTAGTGGTAAAGAACTCGCCTGCCAATGCAAGAGACAGAGACACCAGGCAGTTGGTGATGGACAGGGAAGCCTGGCGTGAAGCAGTTCATGGGGTCACAAAAAGTCAAACGTGACTGAGCGACTGAACTGAACTGAAGAGACACCAGTTCAGTCCCTGGATTGGGAAGATCCCCTGGAGGAGGTCACGGTAACCCACTTCAGTAATCTTGCCTGGGAAATCTCAAGGACAGAGGAGCCTGGCCAGCCATAGTCCATAGAGTTGCAAAGAGTCAGACACAACTGAAGTGACTTAGAACACACACACAGGTAAAAATTCATCCAGATTTCCACATCAGCAAACCTGGGCTCTGTCAACATACAGAGACTCTTTCAGGGCCTTTAAATTTGCCATGGTTTCTGGCTTTACATGAATCAAAGCACTCGATCCCCAGAGATAAACTGCGATCGACTATGTATCAGAAGCTGCACTTGGGTTTTGAGGATGCACAAGAAAGGAAAGAGGTCTGCTCATGTGGAGCTCACAGGAAGAAGAGCAAAACGGTCAAAGCACAGAGACCTAAACAGCTGGATACCAGGCAGTGATAAGGTCTGCTGCTGCTGCTGAGTCACTTCAGTCGTGTCCAATTCTGTGTGACCCCATAGACGGCAGCCCACCAGGCTCCTCTGTCCCTGGGATTCTCCAGGCAAGAACACTGGAGTGGGTTGCCATTTCCTTCTCCAATGCATGAAAGTGAAAAGTAAAAGCGAAGTCGCTCAGTCGTGTCCGACTCTTCGCGACCCCATGGACTGCAGCCTACCAGGCTCCTCCATCCACGGGATGTTCCAGGCAAGAGTACTGGAGTGGGGTGCCATTGCCTTCTCCATCTACTGAAGAACAAATTAAAGAAAGATGATGAAAGGAAGAAAAGGACCCGACTTGAGTTGGAATAGTTATAAAAGATCTCTCAATGCCTATTATCTATATATGATGCAATAAAGTACACCTGCAAGTATCTGTGTACCTACTCAGGCAGCCAACCAGCCATGATTCACCCACCCATCCACCCACACATGTAACCACTGATATATGCACCTTAGTATCTGTATATCTAGCTACCTACTTACCTCACTATCTACTTATCCATCTATCCCTATTTATCTATCTATCCATCATCTATCTATATATCTGCCTTCCCATCCATCCATCCATCCATCCTTTATCTTTCTCCCTTTCCATCCATCCATCCATTCATCCTCTATCTAACTAGCTATCACCATCATCCTCAATCTATGACCTCTCTGCCTTTCCATCTGTCTATCCTATGCCATCTTCTGCCCTTCATGTTTCTCACCTAATGTTTTGGAAAACTTTCATATCAAAAAAGCTAGATAGTCTTTTGTGAACAGTATAATGCAAATTTAAAATAACCGATATCCCTTTAATGAGCACTTTAGTCACTTGCAGATATTGCTCTATTATCTTCTGCACTGATGCCATGGAATGTTTCTGTGGAAAAGTCTAAAAACAGCCTGAAATTTTCCCCCTGGTAAATGACAAGTGACTCATTTTCTTTACAAAGCATTTTGAAATCTGGAATGTATCACTCACATACATACACCAATGTACATAAGTATATATAAAGCTTTCACTGAAATTACATATATGTAGATTAAAGAAAATACTATATACCATACAGACATTTTAAAAGACAATAGTAATCACTACTGTAGTAGACCCCAGGTTAAAAACTAGAATATACCCAGTATTTTGAAGCTTCCAGCATGTTTCTCCTTATTAATATCTTCATCCTTCATTCTGAGACCGATTACTCTAAGTTTTATGTGCATCGCCTTGTCGTTTTTCAATAATTTTACCTAAGTGAATGTATATATCCATCATCCATCAACACTTTGCTAATTTATGCTTAGTTTTTAATCTTTACATAAATGTTTTTTTCTGAAACTTTCCATTAAATTTAATATTCCAGATCAGAGGTTACCCATAGGGATGTAATTCAATCATTTTTGTGAATGTATAGGAGTCCACTGTAGGAATATGTCAACATTTATTTATCCATCCTCTCAATGGTCATTTGGGACATTTCCAGTTTTTTCCTATTAGAACGGCACTGCTATGAATATTTATGAATGTCTTCTGGTGATCAAATATAAGAGTTCTATACCTTAGAAGTGTAAATTTGGGGTCATAGTGTATACATATCTTTGATATAGCTGGGTGATTCCATATTATTTTCTAAAGAGCTTGCATCAATTTTGCCCACCAGCAATAAAGAAAGTTTCCTTTGTTCCACATCCTCTACAATTCATATTATCAGACTTGTGGAAATCTGGTGCACGTAAAAATGAAATGTATAATAGTGTTCATTTGTTCTTCTCTGATTTCTAATGAGATGCGGTATCCTTGCTATTCATTGACTACTTTGTTTTTTCTTCTGTGAAATGCCTGCTCATATTTTTTGCCCATTTTTCTTTTCAGTTATTTTTTTACTGAATTATAGGCATTCTTTATATATTCTTCATCCTAATTCTCCATCAGTCTTTACATGTTACAAATACCTTCCCTCAAATTATGATCAATTTTTTATTGTTGAAAAAAGTACTTATTTTAAAACATAGCCATTTGTATCATTTTTTCCTTTGTGGCCAGGGTTTTGGTGTCTTGTTTAAAGAAATTCTTTCATCTCAGAACTTGTAAAGATATCCTTCAGTATATTCTTCTATATTGATTTTTTTTCCTTTCAAAAAAGAATCCTAACTGATCTGGAATTGATGTCTTGGACATCTGATTCTGTTTTTCTCATTTGGATAATCAATGTGCTAGTGCCATTTCTGAAAAATGCATCTCTTCTCACTGATCTGTAATTTTAGTTCCATTACACAAACTCCCCTTTATTTACTTGGCTGTGCCGAGTCTTAGCTACAGCACACAGGACCTTTAGTTGCAGCATATGAACTCTTAGCATGTGGGATCTATTTTCC
>NW_011494732.1:599852-620059 GCF_000754665.1 Bison bison bison | reverse complement strand
GACATCTGATTCCGTTTTTCTCTTTTGGATAATCAATGTGCTAGTGCCATTTCTGAAAAATGCATCTCTTCTCACTGATCTGTAATTTTAGTTCCATTACACAAACTCCCCTTTATTTACTTGGCTGTGCCGAGTCTTAGCTACAGCACACAGGACCTTTAGTTGCAGCATATGAACTCTTAGCATGTGGGATCTATTTTCCTGACCAGTGATTGAACCTGGGCCCCCTGCCCTGGACATGGAGTCTTAGCCACTGGACTACCGGGGAAATCCTCACAAAATATCCTTCTTCTGTTCATTATTCTATTCACCCATTGTGTTCCACTATCACACCATTTGAATATTTATGACTTTTAAAGAACCCATCAATGTTTTTCTTTGCTTTAGTTACCCACCAATTCTTGACATTTTGGTCTTTGTATATATTTAAAAATTAACATATCAAGTTCCTTGAAACACATTCCAGCTGATATTTTATTGCAATAGCATTGACTCTAATGATTAATGTGGGGGAAACAGCATGCTTTTCAAACTGAATATGGCATATCCATTTCTTCAGGGTTTTGATTGCATATTTGTTCTACCTGAATAATTAGTTGATTATTTCACTAAGATTGAAATTTCGTAATTAGGATATATCTTGGTATTTACTTTTGCATTATTTTCTTTTTCTGTAACACGAGAATGTCCTTTGGATCTATAGATTTAACTATTTCTAAATTTTAGAAACAAATATATTTGTGAATTTTTGGGGAGGTATTCATTCTGTGGGATTCTCAGCTCTAGGACACGAATCATCCTTATATTAGATTAACTTTCTTCTTCATGTCTATTATTTTCTTCTTAGTCCTTTTTTCCTTTTTATTTTTTGAGTTACAATCTACATACAATTTACTTTCTTTAATTGCACAATTCAAGGATTCTGGTATACTTAGAGAGTTGTGTAACTATCACCACAGGCACAGATTTTGTTTCGTTTTTGGTGGTGCAGCATATGGGATCTTTGCTCCCCAACCAGGGATCAAACCCACTCCCCCTACATTGGAAGCATGGCGTCTTAACTGCTAGGCCACCAGGGAAGTCCCTCTTCCTAATTCTTTACTTTTTCATGTTTCCCTAGCACTCACCAAGATTGCCACCCTGCTTATTTAACTTCTATGCAGAGTACATCATGAGAAACTCTGGGCTGGAAGAAGCACAAGCTGAAATCAAGATTGCCAGGAGAAATATCAGTAACCTCAGATATGCAGATGACACCACCCTTATGGCAGAAAGTGAAGAGGAATTAAGAAACCTCTTGATGAAAGTGAAAGAGGAGAGTGAAAAAGTTGGCTTCAAGCTCAACAATCAGAAAACGAAGATCACGGCATCTAGTCCCATCATTTCATGGCAAATAGATGGGGAAACAGTGTCAGACTTTATTTTTTTGGGCTCCAAAATCACTGCCAATGGTGATTGCAGCCATGAAATTAAAAGACACTTACTCCTTGGAAGGAAAGTTATGACCAACCTAGATAGCATATTGAAAAGCAGAGACATTACTTTGCCAACAGAGGTCCGTCTAGTCAAGGCTATGATTTTTCCAGTGGTCATGTATGGATGTGAGAGTTGGACTGTGAAGAAAGCTGAGCGCCAAAGAATTGATGCTTTTTGAACTGTGGTGTTGGAGAAGACTCTTGAAAGTTCCTTGGACTGCAAAGAGATCCAACCAGTCCATCCTAAAGGAGATCAGTCCTGGGTGTTCATTGGAAGGACGGATGCTGAAGCTGAAACTCCAGTACTTTGGCCACCTCATGCAAAGAGTTGACTAATTGGAAAAGACCCTGATGCTGGGAGCGATTGGGGGCAGGAGGAAAAGGGGACAACAGAGGATGAGATGGCTGGATGGCATCACCGACTCGATGGACATGAGTTTGGGTAAACTCCAAGTGTTGGTGATGGACAGGGAGGCCTGGTGTGCTGCGATTCATGGGGTCACAAAGAGTCAGACATGACTGAGCGACTGAACTGAACACCAAGATTGCCTCCATCTTTTCTATATATGCCAATAATTCCCCTTTAAACTATGTCTATCTTATTTCTTGTTTAATTTCTATTTTTCACTGTTGGATCCTCAATTCATGTGTTAGCTCTCTGGTCTACCTTATCTTTATTTTCTTTTTATATTTTAACTTCATTTATTTAGTTCATGTCCTTTAAAAATTTTTTTCTACCCATTTAAACACTCACAGAAAAAAAATTACCTTAAATTTATGTTTCTTCCCAAATAAATTCCTCTTCTCTTATATTGCTGTATTTCTTTCTATATTCCTTTCTTTCTTCCTTTCCCTTCTGCAATATATTTACATAGATGGATGGCCATGTCTTTTGCAATCTGATTCATGTCCAACTTGGACGACTCTGAGCCACCTATTCATGTGGAATGTGGATGAATTTTACTTAACAAGCTTTATCTTGCAAAATATGTACCAACACCTGAGTTTTCAATGGCCTGGGATTTACCTAGAGAGGGTAGAGAGGAGGGGAGTTGGGTCAGGGCCTTGATGGGTGGGATCTGTCTCCTCTTTCTGCAGGTTTTCAAATGCTCTGTGCCTGAGTCCACTCAGTGCTTTGTGTGTGCATTTGTGCTGAGATGGGGAAACGAAAGGGAGAGGGTTAGTATTGTATTGGGTTGGCCAAAAAGTTTGTTCAGGTTTTTTCTTGTGTGTGTGTGTCTTTTCATACAATGTAACAGAAAAACCCAAATGACCTTTTTGGCCAGCTGCAATAGTTCTTCCATCTACTTGGGCTTCAGATTATCCTTCCAATTCTTCTCTGGGTCCAGGATCCTTGCTTTTCATAAAGACAAACATCCCTAGATAGTCTTTTATCATCATCAATCCTTCCACCAGCCAAAATGAGAACGGAGAAAGAAACAGAAATGTTGATTTTTTACTTTTGCATAAGGAGTTCACAGACTGGAGAGAAAAGTATTATCTCATGTCTCCGTGTTCTCTTTCTTCTGCCTCTTGGTCTTTCAAAAGCTGTTATCTTGTTTATGATGTTTTCTGTTAGAGTAAATTCATTTCTGCATTGCTTATGACCCTTCTGCCTTTGCTCCCAGCTGAGGTCGACACAAATGACAAACCTCCAAGACTGTCTCTGCTTTTGGTACAATTCTTGCCTGGAGAATCCCAGGGACGGGGGAACCTGGTGGGCTGCCATCTCTGGGGTCACACAGAGTCGGACACGACTGAAGCGACTTAGCAGTAGCAGCAGCAGAGTTGATCGGAAAAGATAGTCGGCTTTCATAAAAATTATCTTTTCCGACTGCTGCTACACCCACAGGGTCAAGTCAGGGGACAGAAACCACAGCAGATAAGTGACCAGAAGCACTTGTGACAGAGGGGCTGAAATTACTGACAAAACAAGTAGATGATGGTGATGCAGCCGTGATGATATTAACCGCAGGAAGTCTCTTCTCCTCGGGTCAGAAGGACAAAGCAAAGAGGGGGATTCTAAGGTGCCATCAGTGAGGCCTCACTGAAGGGTTTGGAGCCATGGCACCGGTTGCCTGGCAGGAGCTTGAACCATGGAGGAGCTTTCTGGCCTGAGTAGGGACCGGGAAGCAAGGGAGAAAACTATCCTAACTTTTCCCATTTTCCAGGCCATAAGAGTCCTGCCATGGAGTCACACTGGTCGAACCCAGTTAAAAGCCAGATCTGGATAGTGTAGGGCATCTGGAAGATGCAGGTCACAGAGGTGGACTTAATCACGGCAGAGCAGGAGAAGGGTGAGGAGTAAACGTCAGAGCAAGCAGCTCCAGGGCATCACCTCTGCACTTTTGCAAGTAAAAGTGCAACGAACTTTTGCAAGTTCATTGGCAATCTTTTTCTTGATTATTATTGGATTGGCCAAAAAGTTTGTTTGAGTTTTCCAGGTTAGGGAAAAACTCGAAATTTCTGGCCAACCCAACAGTTACTGAAAACTCCAGCTAACAACCTACCCCAAAACGTAGTGGCCTAGAACACCACAGTTTTCATGTACATCACGATTTTATGTACCAGGAGTCTAAGCAGGGCTCAGCTGTGAGATGTCTCCACTCCACCTGGAGGTGGTGAGGTCCCCTGGTGGTTCTGAGCTGTCATCTGGCTGGTCTACAGCACCCAAGACAGCTTCACACACATGTCTGGGATCCGGACAGGAATAGCTGAAAGATGGGGCTCACCAGGTCTCCCCTCTCTCCACAGAGCTGCAGAGCCTCCCATGGGATCTCCCAGAAGATGAGCTGGACTTTTTACAGGTGGCTCTGGGCTCCCAGAACAAGTGTTCCTGGAGACTGAGGTGGAAGGTCACAGCTTATGTCTCATCTCAGATGTTCCAGGTCCTCACTTCTGCTGTCTTCTACCAGGAAAGAGATACACTAACCCTAAATTTAAGTGGATGGGGAAGAGCATACAAGTATGCAAGCCACAGTCAGTTTGCTATTGCCCCTTGAAGAGCCACTGAAGGAAAAGAAACTACACTTGTGATCTGTGATCAGATCAGATGCACTGAGCTGATTTTTGCACTTCCATCACTCAGCTGATTTCCGTCTCACTCTTGAGCTGATGTCTGCCCGAGTCCTTTGCTTGTACATTGATGTTAGCATTATTTTTGCTGGATTTTTTTTTAAAAGAATCAGTTTACTTCCATTCCTTCAGATTTGGGAGAGAGGATTCTGACATCTGGGTCCACTCTCCTGTCTCATACTGGAAGATGCTGAGTCAGTTGCTTTCCGGAGTTACCCAAGAAAATGACTCCTCAGCAGCTTCAAACATGCACCTTCTTTTGTTTCTTCTTCATAGTTTAAGTTAGAGGTGACCTGCTCCTTGTGTTAACAGGGGCCCCTTTCAGAATGAATTGACACTGCTCAGGGTGAAATGACCCAAGGTCATCTGTTTGCATTTCAGAGGACACCTAATACATCCCTTGACTGATTGGTTATTTCCTAAATGCCTGATCTGGAGCCTCACAAACTGCTCAAGGCTTACCTGTCATCTTTTATTTACATTAACAACACCTGGAATGGTAAGAGCCCAGAGACTGAGGCTCAATGACTTTCAATGACCTTCCCAAGAGTGCACTGGCAGTGAGGATGCCAAGAGAGGTGACCATGGTCTTGGCCCCATGACCTGTCTGCTTCCTCATAAACCCAGGTGGTCTTCCAGAGGTCAGTTCTGCCCCCAGATCTGAAACTGTCATCCCACAGTTCAGACTGTGATAATCAGTTCAGACACTGATAATTATCAGTGTCTGAAGTCCCTGGAAAGACCCATGAAAATCCATCTAGCGTTCTTCAGAGCTCTTTACTCTGCAATGACTGGTAAGCCTGACAGATGTTCATGACGGTGGACATACCTTAGTCTGTCTACGCTCCAAAGCACTGTCTGAAGTTGGCATCTCATCCCCAGAAAAGACACCCCAGGTTCACATTCACAGCACCGGCCACTCATTACAGGGCTGTATCCATGTTTTATTCTCTGTTAACATCCCCGGCACCAAGCATCACACTCAAGAAACATCTGCTCAATAAGGGAAATGTTTCAGGTAATTCATTTCCTTAAGTGCTTTTATAAAAATGAGATTTTGGAGTATCTGTGTCTGCCTCTCTGCCTGGCACTGATGAAGATGGATTTTCCAAAACGTGTGCTCAGCAGTGTAAGTCAGCGAGGGTGAGTTCTCAGGACCTCAAAGTAGATGTGGTATGAGCACAAGGGCATCTGCCAGGCTGTTCACCTCTTGTGTTTCTGTTTCCACTTCTGGAAAATCGAGGTGATAATAGTACCTACGTTGTGGGGTTGTTCTGAGAATTAAACATGTGAAAAATATTTTAAGCAATTAGAAGAGTACCAGGCACAAATGCACAAATAGATACTTAATAAATGCTTGTTATTATACTAACATTCTTATTATCACTATCATTATCATTAAAATGATTGTATTCAGCAATCTCTCCCTCAAACCTCCTAGCCTCTGCACATTATTCTTGTGTTCCCATGAGTGACCCAGAAGAGGTACACAGAAAAACCACGTCTGAAGGTGACTGGCAAAGGATATGAAGATATTCGATCAACAGCCTCTGTGGCCTCCTGACCAAAGACCACCTGGGAAATGGAATCTCCATGGATACCAAATGCACAGATGACATCAAGGACCAAAACCCATCCCCGACTCCTCCCCATTAAGGTCATATAACCCTTCACCCAGTCCTTTCCCTCTGGCTGCTTGCAGTCTGGTTGAAAAGGAGACCGTCAGGTGGGTCTAGCATGCAGGGGATGTGATGAGGTCCTCACACGGAGACGAAGGTCAGTTCAAGGTTATAGAGTACAAACATCTGTAACCAGAAGCAGGCACAGTCAAAGAAGACCACAGGGAGCTTTGGTTGCAAGACATCTTTTCTGTGTGTACATCTCTAATGTAACAATATTTTTTTAATACACAAAGGCTAAACATACTGAAAAAATTATTTTCATAGAAATCACTGCACCCAGCCCACAGTCAAAGGATATAATGGCAGCCACCTGGCTCATATCCTTATATTCTTTGAAAACCAAACCCCACACAATCACTTCTCAGAGAAACTTCTAGAACTATATGCAGAGAGGAACGGCCATGTCCATTCATATCTTTTCCTCTTCCACATTTCTTGGACTCTGCCTCAATAGACAGGGACTTGAGAAAGAATGTCATGACCCTCCTTCCTGAGGCCCCCATTAGCTGCCCTACTCCAACTCCCAGAAAAATATAAAGATTGTGAGCAAAACACTTCCCTGTGGTTTTTTGTTTTCTCCTTCTGGCTCTTTTCCAAGTCCAGTGAATATAGGAATTTCACATTGACAGCCACCTTTTGGCTCCCTTGAGGTTTTATGTTTTGAGGCAGGGAGGAGAAAATTGCTCCTTTCAAGAGGGGTGGAGATAAATTAGGAGTTGGGGATTAACAGAAACACACTACTATTTATAAAATAGGTAACAATGATGTCCTACTATGTAGCACAGGAGACTACATTTAATAGCAGGTAATAACCTATAGTGGAAAAGAATCCGAAACTGTACACCTGACACTAACACAAGATTGTAAATCAACTGTAACTTAATAAATAAAAAAAGAAATTGAAGGCATTATGCGAAATGTTGCAAATTTATTCTATCAGTGTTTGGTGTATCCTGGCCACCATGGTGAGCAAAATGACATTCAGAATAAGCAGAATTTGTCTGCAGATGCATTTCATAAGGGATTTTGTTTTTTTCCTGAACAAAGATGAAAGTGTCAGGTGACGTAATGGGTAATGAACGGCCCCACCTATAATGAAAAAGAATTCAAAAGAGAACATGTGTGTGTGTGAATAACTGAGTCCCTCTGTTGTGCACTTGAAACTAACACAACACTGTAAATTATCTATAGCTCAATTAAAAAATTGCTGCTTTCAAACATGCTTCTCACCAAGCCTTGAAGGCAGTGTCCTGAACACCACACGATCATTCCTTAGAGCCCCCGGGGCCTCGAAGACACACAACAGTTTCCTGTAGCGCCTGCATTTTCTGGGCCTGTCCGAAGCGTAAACAACACACATACACACACAGTGGACTCTAGGGGGTTTCAAGCCACACTGCACAAACCATGAAGAGGAGTGTGGAGGTATGTCCACCCTGCTCTTTTTGTGTGTGCAAATTAATTTCATTTCATCTCATCCATGGGGATGATAACCTTTCCCTGAAGGAGTGTGCAGCAATCATGTGTCCTATTTTGGCTACCAGTCTCTCTGCCCTCTTTCTGGAAGCCCCCTGAGTTCTGAGTCAGGGGATCAGTGGTCTCTCACTGGGACTGATCAAGGAGGGATGGTAAATGCAGCACCTACTTCCCTCCCAGAAGTTACTGAGGGGGTCACATATTTTCTCTCACTGCTCTGGCATGGCCAAGGGGTGGACACAGGACTCAAGCTTGAGAGAATGACCTCCTCCCTAGGTTGGTGAGGTCTAGGCTAGAGATAAAAGAATGGAAGAAATGTACGAAGAGCATTGATTTCTGCAGGAGCTCTTCCTGTTACAGAACAGCTGCTTCTTGTTTCAACTCCGACCCCCCAGAATGGCATGGATCCTACTTCATTCAGCATCTTTTCTCTAGTCATTTCATTGATTTCTTTTTGTTTTCTGGCTTTCTTGAGATGTAATTGACATATAATACTGTGTAAGCTTAAGGTGTACAGTGTGATAATTTAAAGTGTAATGTGTAATACATATGACACACATACATAGTGTAAAATGATGATTTTACAGCAATAAGGTTAGTTTATAACTCCATCATCTCATTTAGTTATCTCTTTTTTCATGATGAGAACTTTTAATATTTACTCTCTTAGCAACTTTCAAGTATGCAATACAGTATGATTAACTGCAGTTACCATGCCGTACATTAAATCCCCAGAACTTGTTTATCTCAGAACCAGTAGTTGGTACCTTCGGACCAGCATCCCTTTTCCCCCTTCCTCAAGCCTCTGGCAACCATCCATCTATTCTCTGATTCTAGAAGCTTTCATCAGATTCCACCTGGAAGTGACATTATTCAGAATCTGAATTTCTTGGACTTATGTCACTGAACATAATGCCTTTAAGGTTTATCCCTGTTGTTGCAGGAAAAAATGAAATCACTGTCTCAAGGAGATATCTGTTCCCCGCTGTTCACTGCAGCATTATTTGCAAGAGTCAAGACATGGAAACAACCTGAGTGTCCAGTAATGGATGAATGGATAAAGAAAATGTGATGTATATACACGAAGAAATATTATCCAGCCATAAAAAAGAAAGAAACCCTTCCATTATCTTCAGAACTTCCAACTCTGCCAAGTTGGCCAAAGTCAATTTCTCTTGCTCATGAGATGAGCCTCCTGCTAGAACATGGCAAAGAGATTCAAGGAAATCTGAAGCAACAGTCCCAGTATCAATATCAGAGCACAGCTCGTACCACAGTTGGCATCTTCCTTCTTTCCTCTCTTCCCCAAAAGAATCAGAGCCAACAGTTTGTTTAACTCAAAAATGGATGTATAGCCATCAGCTTGGGGCAAAGGGTAGTGCTAGTGGTAAGGAACTCACCTGCCAATGCAACAGACACAAGAGATACAGATTGGATTTCTGGGTCAGGAAGATCCCCTGGAGGAGGGCACAGCAACCTATTCCAGTATTATTGCCTGGAGAATCCCACGGACACAGGAGCCTGGCAGGCGATGATCCATAGGGTCACAAAGAGTCAGAAACAACTGTAGTGACTTATCATGAACACTTGGTTAAAACACAGTATAGCTGGAAAGGAAAGGGAGCTATCAGCGGATGGAGGGATTCTTGAGTTGGAGATCACTATGGATTGACATCTTGAAATGTGTGAAGCTGTATGCAGAGAGGCTATGTGTATTGTTACACAGTGGAGTTTGCACAAAAATTCGTTAAACAATGTGATTCAATTATATAGCGGGAGAGAGGAGCATGAGCAGTTTAATTAACTTAAATTTCTAACTTCACCATTCGACTTAACAAGCATTGACCAGAATAGCAAGAAGGGTGACGTGAACCCAATGGCTCCCAACTCCAACTGCAAGTTCGTATCTCTTGGAGAGGTTTTTGAAAATGCCAGTACCAGGGACTTTTCTGGTAGTCAAGTAGTTAAGAATCCACCTGCCAATGCAGGGGACACGGGTTCGATCCCTGGTCCAGGAAGATCTGACATGCCGAGGGGCAACTAAGCCCGCTTGCCACAATGACTGAAGCCTGCATGCTCTAGGGCCTTTGAGCCACAGGTACTGAGCCCATGTGCTGCAATCACTGAAGCCCACTAGAGCTTCTGCTCTGCAACAAGAGAAGCGATCGCAATGAGAAGTCCATGCACCGCAATGAGAAAGCAGCCCTGAGTACCCACACCCAGAGAAAGCCCGCTCATAGGAATGAAGACTCAGCACAACCAAAAATAAATAAATAAATAAACAGAAAAAATACTAGCACAATACATGATATTATAAATCAACTATATTTCAGTAAAATAATAATATTAATAAAAGAGATAATGAAAAAGATAGAAGAACAATTTTTTAAAATCTATTCACAGTATAGGTTTGGATTTCCGTTACCTTAGGGTACATGAATTATAACAGATGGATAAATTACTTAAAGAAAGAAATATGCATTCTTTTAGGTTCATGGATATGTGTGCTCAGTCCCTCAGTTATGTCCAATGCTTTGCGACCCCATGGACTGTACCCCACCAGGTTCCTCTGTCTACGGGATTCATCCAAATGAGAATACTGGAGTGGATTGCCATTTCCTCCTCCATGGGATCGTCCCGATCCAGGGATTGAACCCACACCTCCTGTGTCTCCTGTATTGGCAAGAGGATTCTTTACCACTGAGCCATCATGGGTATTGTTGTTACTAAAAAAAAAAAAAAAATTACTAACACCAAGGCTTCACCCCAGACTGTTATGGAGGCCAGAAGATCCTAGAAGCTGTCATTGTTGGAAACAATGGCCTCAGATCATCTCAGATTGGGGTTCCTCTTACAGAGCAAGTATCTTAATAGGACTACACCTAACTCTGTTATTTTATATTGTTGCTATTGTTCTTTAGTTGCTAAGTTCTGTCCAACTGTTTGCGACACCATGGACTAGCTCACCAGGCTCTTCTGTCCATGGGATTTCCCAGGCAAGCATACTGGAGTGGGTTGCCCTTTCCTTCTTCAGGGGGTCTTCCTGACCCAGGGATCGAACTGAGGCCTCCTGCTTGGCAGACAAGACTCTTTACCACTTGAGCCACCTGGAAAGCCCATTATTTTGTATACATGGCCTTGAAATACACCCCAGCCACTTCATCTCAAGTCTAAATGAAGAACCTTCTCTCTGGTCCCCTCCTAAACGGAAGATACATGGAGTGAACTCACGGAGACTGTAACTACTACTCAATCCTCCAACAGTTAATGAGTGGCTGTTTAGGCCAGATATTGTATGAGAAATGAAGAAACAACAGCGAGCAGATGGAAGATTCTGCTCATCTCATGATTCAAGATTCTCATGGAATACATGCTCAGGTGGAAGTAAAACCCATATGTTGGGTACAACATAAGGGATTTTCAAGAAAAATCTGACTCCACACAGTATTTATTTATTCTAAACCTGGTAACACCCTCTCTGTAAGAGCTGAGCTTTTTAATTTTATTTATTCTTTTTTTTTTTTGCTGTGCTAAAAGTCTTTGTTGCTGCAAGTGAGCTTTCTCTGGTTGTGGTGAGCAGGGGTTACTCTCTAGTTGCGGTGCCCAGACTTCTCATTGTGGTGGCTTCTATTGTTGGGGAGCACAGACTCTAGTGCTCAGGTTCAGAGTTGTGGTGCACAGGCTTAGTTACTTCAAGTTATGTGGGATTTTCCTGGAGCAGGGATTGAACCTGTGTCCCCTGCATTGGCAGGTGGATTCTTATCCACTAAACCATCAGGGGGAAGTCCAAGAGTAGAGTAGTTTCCCAACAACCACAGTCATAATTTTTCAGTTGTAAGGGTGATTCCATCCCCACCCAGGAGATATTAGGAAATATCTGGACCATCTTGGGATATCACAATTCAGGTTGTGTATATAGTGGGTCAAGTCAGAGATGCAGTTACTCAAACTACAATGTACAGACCAGACGGCACCTCTCAACAAAACATCATATGATCCAAATGTCAACAGCCAAAGACTGAGAAGTGTCTATTCTATGGGATTATAACCCAAACTGTAAAGTATTAACAAATATCCAGATGTCCTTATTGAAATCAATGATTGAATAAATATATGCATGAGGGAAAATTAACAAATTTCCCCCACAGAATTCCAAATGATTTACATAGATATACCACTGGCAAGAAGGCACACTATAATTCCATAACTGTGAGCTGTGGATAATTACTTCCTTTTGGAAAATACTGTATAGGACATGTTGAAAAATCAACTTTACAGTGGAAAAACCCAAGAAATATCACCCCAACCAGTGACCAAAGTTCACATCAACAATGACTAAGTCAGATTGGGAGTAAATATCCTTGATATGATGAAACGAAAATGGCACTTTATTTTTATGCGTTTATTTTTTGTTTTTAAAAATCCCATTTGGTTTTTTTTTTCTTTCTTTTTTTTTTTTAATTTTTAATTTAATAATTTTAAAACATGTGTTCCCCATCCTGAACCCTCCTCCCTCCTCCCTCCCCATACCATCCCTCTGGGTCGTCCCAGTGCACCAGCCCCAAGCATCCAGCATCGTGCATCGAACCTGGACTGGCAACTCGTTTCTTACATGATATTTTACATGTTTCAATGTCATTCTCCCAAATCTTCCCACCCTCTCTCTCTCCCACAGAGTCCACAAGACTGTTCTATACATCAGTGTCTCTTCTGCTGTCTCGTACACAGGGTTATTGTTACCATCTTTCTAAATTCCATATATATGCGCTAGTATACTGTATTGCTGTTTTTCCTTCTGGCTTACTTCACTCTGTATAATAGGCTCCAGTTTCATCCACCTCATTAGAACTGATTCAAATGTATTCTTTTTAATGGCTGAGTAAAACTCCATTGTGTATATGTACCACTGCTTTCTTATCCATTCATCTGCTGATGGACATCTAGGTTGCTTCCATGTCCTGGCTATTATAAACAGTGCTGCGATGAACATTGGGGTACACGTGTCTCTTTCCCTTCTGGTTTCCTCAGTGTGTATGCCTAGCAGTAGGATTGCTGGATCATAAGGCAGTTCTATTTCCAGTTTTTTAAGGAATCTCCACACTGTTCTCCATAGTGACTGTACTAGTTTGCATTCCCACCAACAGTGTAAGAGGGTTCCCTTTTCTCCACACCCTCTCCAGCATTTATTGCTTGTAGACTTTTGGATCGCAGCCGTTCTGACTGGTGTGAAATGGTACCTCATAGTGGTTTTGATTTGCATTTCTCTGATAATGAGTGATGTTGAGCATCTTTTCATGTGTTTGTTAGCCATCTATATGTCTTCTTTGGAGAAATGTCTATTTAGTTCTTTGGCCCATTTTTTGATTGGGTCATTTATTTTTCTGGAGTTGAGCTGTAGGAGTTGCTTGTATATTTTTGAGATTAGTTGTTTGTCAGTTGCTTCATTTGCTATTATTTTCTCCCATTCTGAAGGCTGTCTTTTCACCTTGCTAATAGCTTCCTTTGATGTGCAGAAGCTTTTAAGGTTAATTAGGTCCCATTTGTTTATTTTTGCTTTTATTTCCAATATTCTGGGAGGTGGGTCATAGAGGATCCTGCTGTGATGTATGTCAGAGAGTGTTTTGCCTATGTTCTCCTCTAGGAGTTTTATAGTTTCTGGTCTTACGTTTAGATCTTTAATCCATTTTGAGTTTATTTTTGTGTATGGTGTTAGAAAGTGGTCTAGTTTCATTCTTTTACAAGTGGTTGACCAGATTTCCCAGCACCACTTGTTAAAGAGATTGTCTTTAATCCATTGTATATTCTTGCCTCCTTTGTCAAAGATAAGGTGTCCATATGTGCGTGGATTTATCTCTGGGCTTTCTATTTTGTTCCATTGATCTATATTTCTGTCTTTGTGCCAGTACCATACTGTCTTGATAACTGTGGCTTTGTAATAGAGCCTGAAGTCAGGTAGGTTGATTCCTCCAGTTCCATTCTTCTTTCTGAAGATCGCTTTGGCTATTCGAGGTTTTTTGTATTTCCATACAAATTGTGAAATTATTTGTTCTAGCTCTGTGAAGAATACTGTTGGTAGCTTGATAGGGATTGCATTGAATCTATAAATTGCTTTGGGTAGTATACTCATTTTCACTATATTGATTCTTCCAATCCATGAACATGGTATATTTCTCCATCTATTAGTGTCCTCTTTGATTTCTTTCACCAGTGTTTTATAGTTTTCTATATATAGGCCTTTAGTTTCTTTAGGTAGATATATTCCTAAGTATTTTATTCTTTCCGTTGCAATGGTGAATGGAATTATTTCCTTAATTTCTCTTTCTGTTTTCTCATTATTGGTGTATAGGAATGCAAGGGATTTCTGTGTGTTGATTTTATATCCTACAACTTTACTATAGTCATTGATTATTTCTAGTAATTTTCTGGTGGAGTCTTTAGGGTTTTCTATGTAGAGGATCATGTCATCTGCAAATAGTGAGAGTTTTACTTCTTCTTTTCCAATTTGGATTCCTTTTATTTCTTTTTCTGCTCTGATTGCTGTGGCCAAAACTTCCAAAACTATGTTGAATAGTAATGGTGAAAGTGGGCACCCTTGTCTTGTTCCTGACTTTAGAGGAAATGCTTTCAATTTTTCACCATTGAGGATAATGTTTGCTGTGGGTTTGTCATATATAGCTTTTATTATGTTGAGGTATGTTCCTTCTATTCCTGCTTTCTGGAGAGTTTTTATCATAAATGGATGTTGAATTTTGTCAAAGGCTTTCTCTGCATCTATTGAGATAATCATATGGTTTTTATTTTTCAATTTGTTAATGTGGTGTATTACATTGATTGATTTGCACATATTGAAGAATCCTTGCATCCCTGGGATAAAGCCCACTTGGTCATGGTGTATGATCTTTTTAATGTGTTGTTGGATTCTGATTGCTAGAATTTTGTTAAGGATTTTTGCATCTATGTTCATCAGTGATATTGGCCTGTAGTTTTCTTTTTTTGTGGGATCTTTGTCAGGTTTTGGTATTAGGGTGATGGTGGCCTCATAGAATGAGTTTGGAAATTTACCTTCCTCTCCCGTTTGGTTTTTATTTCAAAATGATTGGGGATAAAAGAGCATAGAGATACACCTGATGTCTTTGTGTTTTTATCTGTACTGTTCCCTTTGCCTGAATTTCCTTTCTTGGAAAAGAGAAGTACTACACAAACAACAAGGATCTACTGTACAGTATAGGGAACTCCACTCAATATTCCACAATGATAATATGGGAAAAATCCAAAAAAAAAAAAAAAACCCAGGTACATGCATATGCACGACTGAACCACCCCGTTGTACATCCAAAACCAACACAATAAATCTGCAAACCAACTACACCTCAGTACAAAACAAAAATCAAATTAAAGTGAACCACTACATATTCTCCACTCTTCCAGGGCAGGGCTCACTCTCTCATGCTCCTGTTCCTCAAATAGGAGTCATTTTTCCTTTTTACTCATCTGTGTACTTTGTGACATCCTCAATCAATGTTTATTCAATGAAAAGGTGAAAGAGAGTAGTTTGCAGACAAATACAAAACATTATCTCTGTGGTTTTTTCTTTTTTTTATCCCCAAGCCCACTCTTTGGTCTTACCACATGAAAAACATCAGATAAATCCCAATTGAGGGACATTCTTCAGAAAGTCTGAACAGGACGTCTCGTAGCTGTCAAGGTCAACAGAAAGCAAATCTGAGAAACAGTCACAGACAACAGAAATTAAAAAGACATGATGATTAAATGTGATATCCTGAGCAGGAGCCTGGAACAGAAAAGGGGGCATCAGGCAAACACTAAGGGAGTATGAATGAGTGTGGACTTCAGCTAATAATAATAGTGGAGCATTGATCGTGACAAATGAATGAAGCTAATGTCAGGTGTTAATTACAGGGGGAAGCTAACCACAAGGCACCTGGCACTATCCTGTACTGACCTCACAACTTTTTCCTTAAATCTGAATCTATTCTCAAACAGGGCATTGAAACATGTAAAATATCATGTAAGAAACGAGTGGCCAGTCCAGGTTCAATGCACGATACTGGATGGCTGGGGCTAGAGCACTGGGATGACCCAGAGGGATGGTATGGGGAGGGAAGAGGGTGGAGGGTTCAGGATGGGGAACACATGTATACCTGTGGTGGATTCATTTTGATATTTGGCAAAACTAATACAATTATGTAAAGTTTAAAAATAAAATAAAATTTAAAAAAAAAGAAAAAGATGGATCGCCCTCCTTTCTCTGTCTGCCTTGCACTCCAGTCTGCTGCAGAAGCAACTCCCTGAATCCATCAGATGACAAAGGGAGATGCAGTGCCAGGCATGGATGTTATGGACCTTTGTGGGGTTTGGAGATACCCAGCATCATCCTCTTCCTTAAAAGCACCCCACTTTTCTCAGGAGGGAAATACCACCTCCCCTGGGATGTGCTCTTAGTGACAGGTGACTCCAGAAGCCCACCTCTCATTCTGGAAGCACACCAGGTAACTCTGCTACCCTGGGCTCAGACACAGCAACTAGGTCTGTGAGCCACTGGGAGCGTCCCAAGAGTCTTTTTTAAAAGTCTGAGTGAGTATTTTATCTTGTTTTATTTTGTACCACCTATTTTATTCTATATTTATGTGACCCAAGATTAAGTAACTTGCATGACTGTCTTCATCTCACAGAATCTAATTCACTCTTTTCCTGCAGGCACTGCCTATATTTTCCAGATATATTTTTCCAAAGCAAATAACAAATAAAATGAAAGCTGTTTTCATTCTTAAAATATACTGGAAATCTCATCTCTTCTTGCTTTCTTTATGATCTAAATCAGTTAAACTTCATTCAGGCCTTAAAGCAGTAATTTTTCCACATCATGAGTTTTCTTGCTTGACAATACTTCATCCATGTCCACTTTGCCTTGTCGTTGCTCTTAAGTTCCTCAGTTGTGTCTGACTCTTTGTGACCCCACAGACTGCAACATGCCAGGCTTCCCTGTCCTTCACTATCTCCCAGAGTTTGCTCAAACTCATGTCCATTGAGTCAATGATGCCATGCAACCATATCATCCTCAGTCATCCCCTTCTCCTCCTGCCTTCAGTCTTTCCCAGCATCAGGGTCTTTTCCAAACAGTTTGCTTTTTGCATCAGGTGGCCAAAGTATTATAGCTTCAGCATCAGCAATAGTCTTTCCAAAGAATATTCAGGGTTGATTTCCTTTAGGATTAACCTGGTTTGATCTCTTTGCAGTCCAAGGGACTCTCAAGAGTCCTGTCCAGCACCACAATTTGAAAGCATCAGTTCTTCAGCACTCAGCCTCCTTTATGGTCCAACTCTCACATTTGTATATGACTACTGGAAAAACCATAGCTTTGACTAGAAGGATCTTTGTTAGCCAAGCGCTCCCTGGTGGTCTAGTGGTTAGGATTCAGCACTCTCATGGCCGCAGCCCCCATGGGGTTCTATTCCCAGTCAGGGAAGCCTTTCGTCTCCCTCTCTGCCTCCCACTTTTCCTTATTTTGAACTAATCCGTGAAATTTTGGACTCTATTCAATACATTTCTTTGTTGTCAATGCAGTTCATTTTAATGTTCAACTTCATCAATGGGATTAACTTCTGTAAACATCCTGCCATAAAGTAGGACATATTTAACATTCAGCACATTAGAACCAGGAGCCTTGAGATGGTTGTGAAATTTCTACAACCACACTGGCAACAAAACATATTACAGAGTCAAACTAGACTATAGCTCCTGACTCTTAAAAACCTTTTTATTTTATATTGGAGTACAGCCAATTAACGAGGCAAAACTACAGTCATCAAAACAGTATGGTATTGGCACAAAACAGAAACACAGATCAATGGAACAGGATACAAAGCCTAGAAATAAACCCATGCATCTATGGTTAATTAATCTACAACCAAGGAGACAAGAATATAATGTTGGAAAGACAGTCTCTTCAACACAAATGGTGCTGGGAAAACTGGATAGCTACAAGGAAAAAAATTAAAATTAGATCATTCTTTAAACATCCAAGAGTCTTTGCACCTTTGATTATAAAAAGAACAGAGGGAACTTTTGGAAGAATTCATTATGCCAGGTGGGGAAGAGGTGCTGGGCAAGCAGGCTGTTGCCTCTAAACCAAGGGCATCCTCCGCCTCCCACACTGTGCATTGTCAAGGCAAGTGGTCCCATGCCTTATTAATTCTTAAGACTAACAACATACATTCAACTAACCCTTTCATTTATTTATGTTCTTAAATTATGTAGGTTGGGATTTATGGCATGCAACTAAGAATATCATTCGGTATACCAGGGCATACTTTACCTGCAATAGAATAAGGAGAGACTTTCTGCTTCAAGGCAGTGTCAAAGGCTACATCATTCAAGTGAATCAAGTTCAGGGCCAAACCACCAAAAAACACCACATATTATTTCTAACAAGCTCAAAACCTTCTGCAAAGCAAGCTTCCCAAACCACCAAAAAATACATTTGAGCCTTATCAACCCCAGGCCCACTTTGTCCTCTTGTCAATTATTCTTATTTTGGTTTTTTTCCCTCTTTTATATCTCTCATTTTTGCAAGAATAGTGAATATCTACTTCTTAATAATGCCTTATTCAGAAACCTGCTCTGAGACCTGACCACCTTCTGAGCACAAGATTCTTAACAAATTCTTGAAGATTTAGCATATAAAACTGCAAAGACTTCAGCAAAGTATATGCATTTGTTAATAATTAACAAGACATCTAAACTTTCCAGGTGGCTTGGTTGGTAAAGAATCCACCTGCAATGCAGGAGATGTGGGTTCGATCCCTGGCAAGATCCCCTGGAGAAGGAAATGGCAACCCATTTCAGTATTCTTGCCTGTAGAATCTCATGGACCGAGGATCCTGGCGGGCTATAGTCCACGGGGTCGCAAAAGAGTTGGACGTGATTTTGTGACTAAACCACCACCACCAAGACAGCCATTCATTCATTCATTCATTTAACCAATCTTAACATATCTCTGACTTTGAGAAAGGCACCCAGACCATTCTGAGTGCTGTATTTCTGATTTGGATCTTTCCACCTCTTTTTCCTGGATTGTCAGGGAGCCAAGCTAATACTGTGCAAATATTTGGCTCCAGGCTTACATTCAGATCAGACAACCAGAAGCCTTTGAAACTGACTTCTTGTGGGAAGAAGCAACCAAAGAATAGGTGGGGGAGATGAGCAAGAAAGAGTTCTTTGATTCTCCAGACACATAATCAGGTGACAAGAGGCCTCGGATGCTTCTGAAATTGACTCTCTGTGGGAGAAGGAAAAGGGATGGAGTGGTGAGAATGTGCAAAAAAGGTCCACGTGCTGGGTGATGCTTTTGTTGTCCACTGGAAGGAAAACATTCTCTGAAATTAAAAGGGATCCTTAGATGTTTAAAGAATGAAAGTGCTTTGCTTTTCTTCCTTTGTGAAGGTCTGCTTTGGAAGATTTGGGCTCCAGGAGAGAAGAGAACTTCTAAGATGACAAACAGCCCCATCCTGGTTTTCCTCTTTGCAATGGCTAATGCACACACATGCACACACCCAGCTATTTTTGTAAATTGCCCTTGGAGATAATTTGCACCACAAAACTTGATTCTCAGGATAGAAGACAAGCCTCTTTGTGTCAGCTAGAAATGAGAGGCACAGAAGTGACAGGGAAGCGGCAGTTTTTAGGTGGTCAATCACTGTCTGCAGCAGAAGTCCTCAATCCGGATGGGTTCCCTTCTGTTGCTGACAGTTAATCTGGTCCCCTCTCCACCCTGGCCATCCTTAAGTGGAGAGTATGTCCTACTGGCACCTGACCTACAAAACATGAACCCACCTGTGGACGTCATTAGCACTGTCACCCCTGAGTCTAGAAACAAGTCACTATTGCAGAGGAAAGCACCCAAGGATACATGGTTGTATCCTTCAGGGTTGTATATACAGCAGATGGCTAGATAGAGCTGGGGCTTCCTAGTGGCTCAGCGGTAAAGAACCCACATGCCAAGGCAGGAGATGTGTGTTTGATCCCTAGGTCAGGAAGATTCCCTGGAGAAGGAAATGGCAACCCACTACAGTATTTTTGTCTGGGAAATCCCATAGACAGAAGAAGTCTGACAGGCTATAGCCCATGGGGCTACAAAGAATTGGACACAATTGAGTAACTAAGCACAGAACACAGCAAAGCCATCAGTTCATGCTGGATATTACAGAAATGCCTCTAGTCATTTAACAGATACCCATAGTATTTTACTTTGCCAACAAAGGTCCATCTAGTCAAGGCTATGGTTTTTCCTGTGGTCATGTATGGATGTGAGAGTTGGACTGTGAAGAAGGCTGAGCACTGAAGAATTGATACTTTTGAACTGTGGTGTTGGAGAAGACTCTTGAGAGTCCTTTGGACTGCAAGGAGATCCAACCAATCCATTCTGAAGGAGATCAGCCCTGGGATTTCTTTGGAAGGAATGATGCTGAAGCTGAAACTC
>NW_011494732.1:576976-599752 GCF_000754665.1 Bison bison bison | reverse complement strand
TGATGCTGGGAGGGATTGGGGGCAGGAGGAGAAGGGGATGACAGAGGATGAGATAGCTGGATGGCATCACTGACTCGATGGATGTGAGTCTGAGTGAACTCCGGGAGTTGGTGATGGACAGGGAGGCCTGGCGTGCTGCGATTCATGAGGTCACAAAGAGTCGGACAAGACTGAGTGAATGAACTGAACTGAACTGAACTGATAGTATTTTATGGATATATTAATACATGTATGTGTGTGTACACACACATACACACACACATATGGGCTTCCAAGGTGGCTCAGTGGTAAAGAACCTGCCTGCCAATGAAGGAGATGCAGGTTTGATCTTTGATCCCTGGGTGGAGAAGAACCCCTGGAGAAGGAAATGGCACCCTACTTCAGTATTCTTGACTGGAAAATCCCATGGACAGAGGACCCTGGCAGGCTACAGTCCATGAGGTCACAAAAGAGTCAGACACAACTTAGCATCTAAACAACAACAACAGAGCAGACCCAGGCTAATTCTAAATACTTGGAAGCTGTGCTAAACGAGTGTCAAATTGACTTCATTAAAAAAGATACACAGCTTCATTATTTTCTAATTATGAGAATTCCAACTAAAGGCTAACGACATTGCCAGATCCAGGTTTCCCGCCAGCTGTTTTCATAAACAGATAAGACTCATTCGTAATTAGTGTGTGTTAAGTATTCAGCAGGCATATTATTAATGCAACTTTTAAAGAGATGGAAAGCGTGCTACTTTACCAACTTAAATACACATTTGTAAAGTATTTACTGATTTATTTTACTATTGCCTTAAATGGAAAGCACCTTTCTAAATGATGGACTCTGAACAAACACACTTTGGCTCTACATCCAAAATTTTCCAATCTTTTGACTTCTAAGTGGCAAGATGCTTATTTCTGAATCTGCAAAGCTGTGGATCCCTCAGAATACATAGCCCAGAAACGAACCTCTCCTGGCCATGGCACAGCTTGCCAGTGGCAGGGCTGCCCTCAGGACGCATGTGAACACGCTAGTGGGCAATGGATTGTGGTCAGATGCACAGTTTTCTGTGAAATGTAATTCTACACTGATAGCTGCTTCCCAATAAAGGCTGATGTGAATATCATCTACTGGAGAGTTAAAGCTTTAGGAGATTCTAGTTTGTAAACCATGGGTCCAGGAATTCAACAAGCAGTAGCTGGCAAATGAAAAAAAATGGTAGATTATGAAATTGTTTGACTTCTTCTTATTCAAGACCTTGAGTTTCCACTGGCAAAATATTTCTCTATATAGGCAGTCATCTCCAAAAAGAATATTATATAAATGTGTCAAGCCTGGGAAAACCAAGCGCAAAGCTACACATCAGGCAGAGGGAGGGCCCATGACCAGCTGGATCTAGGTCTGATTTCCAAAGGACAGAAGGGAGTGATCACGAGGTCTCAGTCCCACAGACGTGTTGTTCATACTAAATCCCTGTGTTTAATCCCCAGATGTACCCCCACGCGGCTGAAGGTTTTTCCTGCCAACATCAGCCAGGTCCGATCATGAGGTTAATGCTGTCCATTGGTTTCTGTGTCTTTGGTTGAGATTCAAAGGAAATTCCCAGCACTAGGTCACAATCAACAAAACTGAAATGTGCAAAGTATAAGCAAGAGAATGATTTCTTTCTTAAACTCATCCACCCCCTTAACAAACACAGAATTTTTTTTTTTAAGGAAAGAACAGTGGAGGACTTCATCATTCCACCTACACAATGTAAGTGGGATCATCCAGACAGAAAATTCATAAGAAAACACAAGCTTTAAATGACACATTAGAACAGATAGACTTAACTGATATTCATAGGACATTCCAACTGAAAGCAGCAGAATACACTTCTTTTTCAAGAGCACATGGAACATTCTCCAGGATAGATCACACCTTGGGTCACAAATCAAGGCATGGTAAATTTAATAAAACTGAAATCACATCAAGCATCTTTTCTTGATGTGAGATGCTATGCTCACAATGCTATGAGACTAAAAATAAATTATAGGAAAAAACTGTAAAACACACACACACACAAACATATGGAGGCTAAACAATTTGTTACTAAATAATCAATAGATCGCTGGAGAAACCAAAGAGGAAATCAGAAAGTACCTAGAGACAAATGACAACAAAAATACGACGATCCAAAACCTATGGGATGCAGCAAAAGCAGTTCTAAGAGTGAAGTTTATAGCAAGACAATCTTGGCTCAAGAAAAGAGAAAAATCTCAAATAAACAACCTAACCTTCCAGCTAAGCAACTAGAGAAAGAACAAATAAAACTCAAAGTTAGTAGAGCAAAAGGAATCAGAAAGATAAGAGAAATAAATGAAACATAGACAAAGTAAAAAAGAAAAGAAAGAAAGAAAAACAGCTATTGAGCTCCAGGGGACAGGGACAAGAGGGCTTTTCATTGTTGGATAAGCTTTAAAAACCCACATATAAATGTGGTCCCATGTTCAGTAACACTCAGGGGTCATACCAAACTTGATTAGATGGCACTTCAGGTCAACTTTCTGGATTATGTAGCAATGTGAGGACACATTTAGTGATCTAATAATACTTACACCAAATAGCTGTTATAATCAAACTCATGTATGTTTAAAACAAATGAAACAACAACAACAAAACTGTAATGAAAATCCAGTCAAGCCAAGCTTCCCTCTCAAGCTACTGTATGTTCCAAAGAGAAAACTCATCCCTTCTTTTTTCTTAAATCCCACAGGACTCATTTTAAATGCCTCCTCTTGGTATAATTTTTATATAAAACAATCCACAAACTCTACTGGATATCTTCACACTTTCTGCTCTTTTATATTTTGAACACTAAGTTCTATTTCCAGAGAGAAACAAAAGGGTAACTTTGAGGTTGGTGCCACAGAGTGTACTTAGAACTCACATGCTCCGAAGAGATTGTGAGTTGGCAACACTGTATCCTCTATCCTCCCTGACAATTTTTGCCAACCCATTTGCAGAGTTATGTCAACTCTGAGCCATTGAACTCTCCTAAGACCTGCTGAGAACCACCTAAGCCAGGTCCAAGATAGAATATCAGCCTGCTCCTGACTTTCCTGGGACAGCCCAGAAAATCTATTAACAACATCTTCACCGAATCAACTGCCAATTCAGAGAGCTCTAACTGGTCTTTCTACTTGACAGTGAAGATTGGAGTCCGCAAAAAGTGGAGGGACGTTTCTACCCTGGCCAGCGCTAACACAGATCTATGCATCACACATAGGGGAAGGGTCTCAGAAGCGCCCTTGACCTTGGAGGTGCTACCGGAAGATAATGAACTCACCTTAACGTGAAGCGGTCCTCGGTGGAGTTTTTGGAGATGGAGACTGGAAAAGTCAGCACGTCTCCCTGCCTGACTGTCTTTGGCACGTACTGCACAGCCACGTGGTTATCCAAGCGCAGCTCTCTCAGCGGCGGCCGGCTGGGGGTCTGGTAAAGAAAAACACTCCCGATCCTGTGCAAGGGAGGCCCAGACTCATCGATGTCATTACGGCCCGTCCGCATACCGCCGGCTCTCCGGGCATCCTCCCTGGCGCAGTCTCCACGCTCGTCCCCTTGCTGCACGGCGTAGTAGAGCTCCACTGGACTCCCTTCGGGGGGCTCCGGCGTCTTCTTCCTTCCGGCCACCACCGTCGGGGGGCCGAACCAGCTGGCCGGGAGCTCCAGCTGCGCCACGCACAGCCCCAGAGCCCCCCGCAGGCGGCAGCTGCCTCGTACCTCCCGGGTCTCCCGGAAGGCGAACACCCGCAGGCAGGGCAGGCTCTGCACTGGGCCAGGGTCGTCCCAGTCCCTGCCCACCACGTGGAACAGCACCTGCACGCGGGGCCGGCTCAGGTAGATCTTGTCCCGCAGGATGTGCGCCTTCAGCTTCCAGTTCAGAGAAAACGTGCTGGTGAATCCAAAGGGGCTGGAGGGGAGCATCAAGTCCTGGGGTACCACCTGCTCAATGGCGAAAGGCCCATAGCTGGCATTCAGGACTGGTAGCCTCTTGGATTTGTAAATCAGAAAGGACTCCACCCGCGACTGTAGACTGGAGTTTCTCATGATGTCCTGGTTGGCTTCCTTGAGGAAGAAGGACACGTCTGCGTGGTGGATGTGGTAGGTCACCGGGAGGTAGGTGGGCAGCAAAGAGAACCTCTGGATACTCTCCAGTATGCCTCGGCTTTCAGCCACTGTTGGGAGGAATCGGGGTTCAGGGGTTAGAAACTTGAGGGCAGTGATACCAATATTTCAGACCTCTTTGTAACCCCTTTATAGTGGATTGCCCTGCCTTATCATTAATTAAGTGATTCTTTATCCAAAATACCTTAAATCAATTCATTTTATATTAAATGTATTTCTTTAAAGAAAAATTGATGCCACTGGAGTAAGTAGAGAACCAGCCACCAGCCTCATTGGCCATGCACAGAAGCTAAGCGAGCAAATACAAATAGAATATTACTCGGCTGTAAAAAAAGAACAATTTTGAGTCAGTTGTAGTGAGGTGGATGAACCTAGACCCTGTTATACAAAGTGAAGTCAGAAAGAGAGAAACAAATACCATATATTGAGGCATATATATGGAATCTAGAAAAACAGTACTGATGAACCTATATATAGAGAAGAAATGGAGATGCAGGTGTAGAGAATGAACTTGTAGGCACAGCAGGATAAGGAGAGAGAAAGGAGAAACGAAGTACAAATTGACAAAGTAGCACTGACATTTATACACTATGCTAAAGCATTTCAGTCCTGTCTGACTCTTTCTGATCCCATGGACTTTAGCCCCCCAGGCTCCTCTGTCCATGGGATTCTTCAGGCAAGAATACTGGAGTGGGTTGCCATGCACTCCCCCGGGGGATCTTCCCTATCATGTGTGAAGTAGATAACTAGAAGGAAGTTGCTATAGAACACAGGGAGCCCAGCCTGGTGCTCTGTCATGACCTAGAGGGGTAGCATGAGGAGGGGAGGCTCAAGAGAGAAGGGTATAAATATAAGTTTATAATTATACATATTAATTATATATATACATAAATAATTATGTATATATGGGAAAGGGAGGCTCAAGAGGGAGGGGTATATATATATGTATACATATATACACATATATAATTATGTATATATGGGAAGAGGAGGTTCAGGAGGGAGGGTGTGTATGTGTGTATATATATATATGTATGAGGGAGGGGTGTGTGTGTGTGTATACATATAGATGTGTGATAGATGTATGGCAGAGACCACCACAACAATGTAAAACAATTATCCTCCAATAAAAAAGAAAGAAAATTCAAAGTAATGCCTTTAATTTTCAACTAGCAGTCCTCATGCCTTTTAGGGGGTGATGGCTTATGCCTAAGACTTGCTCTCTTTCAGTTAGAGGGAAAGATCCTCATGAGAAAGGTCTTAAGAAACTGCTGGCATCCAGCAGAGAAGAGTGCTCCCATTAGCTCCACCAGATGGACTGAGATTGGAAACAAGAATGACTTTCTCAGCATGTGGCTTGATGCTGTGTCCATATTTTACCCAATACTATTTCCTGTTCCACCAGATACATACTCTACCCTTGACACATTTACCATGGGAACATGATAAAAGACTTTAAAGATGGACAATCATAAATCACTTGCACATCATGTACTTTCCTCAGGGCTAAGCTGAGAGATGGACAGAAAAGACCTTGGAAAGATACTGCTGGAAGGAAACCTGAAATAGATGCGATGACCCAACCCCATCATGTCGAGTCCATGTGACCCTAAAAACCCAAGAAGCAAGGGAAGTCCATCACTTTTGTGGCCTCCACATCCTTCGTGAAAGCGTGTTGACACCAATGCACAGAAAGTCTTTTTCCCCCCACCCCCTTCCTGAACATATCCCGCCCTCAGGGAGAAAAAGAATCCAAAAATGTTATTTTTACAATGTGCCTTATATTCTGTAAGAAAAACACAGAAACAGAGATTACATAATTCAAGAACCAATTTAAGGGGCTTTAGAAATGGAAATTACTGGCTCTGGAAACACTGACTTTCTAGGCAAAGCTCCACAAATTATCCAGACCCCTTCTCATTAGCCCTGTCACTCTCTCTGGTTATTTTGCAATAAAAGCAACTCAGGCCCTGACATTCATCAGGCGGACCTGTTTCAGAGGCCCACGTGAGCACATTTTCTGATACATGACGCCTACAGGAGTCCGGACCCCTCCTGGCAGTTGTCTGTGAACAGAGGGGAAAGCAAAGAACTCAGAGAAAGGAGTCTTCACTGTGGCTTTGCTGCTCAGATCTCGTGAGAGAACAGGCAAGTCCCTCAGCCTCTCTGCCTCTCCGGTGCTGCTCTGTAGGAGGGGCCTGACCAGAGGGCAGAAGCCCCCATCCAGTTCTAGCAGCACAGGGCACTCAGCTGAAGTCCATCCTACCCTGGACAAGGAGTCAGCTTGGCATAAACTCGTCCTGAGTTGATGGACAACCCCTGTGGGAAGGGCTCCCTCCATTCCATGGCATCACCCAGCTCAGGCCAGGCTGAGCTCCACTTCAGCAATGAAGGCTTCCATAGGCCTGAACCATCTGAAACCTCCAATATCTTGAGGAGCTCTGATTCACCCAAGCACTGATTTCATATGACTCAACCTAATACCTAGGAGGAGAAGGCAATGGCAACCCACTCCAGTACTCTTGCCTGGAAAATCCCAGGGATGGAGGAGCCTGGTAGGCTGCAGTCCATGGGGTCGCTAAGAGTCGGACACGACTGAAGCGACTTAGCAGCAGCAGCAGCAATACCTAGGAATTCCTTTTTCAAACATCAAAATATCATGGACTTCACAAGAGACTGGAGAAGGCAATGGCACCCCACTCCAGTACTCTTGCTTGGAAAATCTCATGGACGGAGGAGCCTGTTAGGTTGTAGTCCATGGGGTCACTAAGAGTCGGACATGACTGAGCGACTTCACTTTGACTTTTCACTTTCATGCATTGGAGAAGGAAATGGCAACCCACTCCAGTATTCTTGCCTGGAGAATCCCAGGGACAGGGGAGCCTGGTGGGCTGCCATCTATGGGGACGCACAGAGTTGGACACGACTGAAATGACTTAGCATAGCACAAGAGACCTCATTCCTTAGGAGAATTACATTTTTCTTAACATTCTGGAAATCTCTCAGGATTTATATTTTCAATAAGAGTGCACTGTCACTTGTGAATTTTCATGCAAGTGAAGTACAGGGAGTGAATTTTGTGCTCATGTTCAGGGTTGAAGCTTACTCCTTCGTCCCTTCTCTGGGTACCACCTCCCCTCCCCGACTCTGCTGGGACATCGCAGGCTGCGTCGTAAAAGTCACTTCTCTTGACTGCACGATTCTGCATTATATGCCCCACTGATGTCCTCCTGTAGATCTTATACTTTCCTATTACAGGACTTTATTCTCTGCTGTAATTCCCTCCATGCCCCAGTAGGTTATATGCAAGTGAGCAGAGATGACACGTTGGCCTTTTCTCTGTTTTATTCACAGTCCTTAGAAGAGCACCTGGCAAATATTAGGTTCTCAGTAAATATTTGAGAAATGAATGAGTCAACGAATGCATGGTGCTTTCAGTATTACAAAAAGCTGATTATATTTTTACATCGGGACTTTATACTCTGCCTCCTCTGTTGCATCCCTCTATAATTAGAATCCTCCATTCTTTTACCCCATGAGGAGCTTCAAGTAATGGTGATGATAGGGGACTAACGAAGGGAGGCACCTCTCTATGGAATAAGGTCCCTGATTCTCTTTTATAAATTTTATTGGATTATAGTTGATTTATAATGTTGTGTTGGTTTCAGGTGCACAGCAAAGTTATACATATTTATATATATATTCCTTTTATTTCAGATTATTTTCTCATATAAGTTATCACAAGATACTGAGTAGCATTCCCCATGCAATACAGTAGATCACTGTTGGTTATCTGCCATACATATAGTAGTGTGTATACATTTATCCCAAGCCCCTGATTTATGCCTACCCCTACCACATTTCCCTTTTGGTAACCATAGGTTTATTTTCAATACCTGTTAAGTCTGTTTCTATTTTGTAAATAATTTTTTAAAAAATAACCACTGATTAAGAATCCACCTGCCAATGCAGGGGGCATGGGTTCAATCTCTGGTTTGGGAAGATCCCACATGACACAGACCAGCTACGCCCAGGAGCCACGTCAAGAGAAAGTCCCCGTGCAGCAAGGTCAAATATAAACAAATAAATAACTTTTAAAAAATGATACAGATTAACTTATTTACAAAATGGAAACAGACTCACAGATCCCGTGATTCTTAAAAATACATCTTGGCACCACCTGGAGCGGTTATTCTGATTGTCATCACATCAGCCTGTCATTCACTGTAGACACTGCTGAAGCCAAATAAATGGTCAGGTTGTAAATAAGGAACAATATCTGACACCGAGGCTCCCTGAACTTTCCTGTTGAACATCTGATCCCTACTACTTGAGAATACCTAACTTTATTGTGCAACTAATTACATATCCCAAAGACAATGGCTGTGGGTCCCCTGACTCTATTTGGGAAAGCAATCGGGGGTTACCACGGGCATCATTCAAAGGGAAGTAATTTCTAAGCTGCATTCTACAAATGGCCTATTTGTCTTTTCACCTGGTTATCTAACCTCGATGTTTATTGCTTAAAAATGCTCCAAGTTGACCCAAAGCTAGTTGTTATTTCCTTTTCCAGTCATTCCTTTTTAAAAAAACAAAACTGAAAAAAAAAAAAAAACAACAGTGTTCCGCAATGCACAGAATGGACTAAGAAGTAAAGCTGAATATCCTGGAATCCCCATGGGGATGACTATTATAAATGAAGAACACCATTTCCATGTAAAAAAAGAGCAAGGTGTCAAATAACAAAGAAGTTGCATGTGGTAAATCTCAGTTAATAATCTCTTAAAGAAAAAAAGTTACATTTGACTTTTGTGCTGTGACTTACATGCTTATTTGAAAGAAAGTGACATGTTCCCATCTTTAAGCAACGCAAGCAGCCTCGCAGAGATTTCTGTTAATTTTAACATTTTGAAAAAAAAAAAAAAATTTCCCCTAAATAATATCTTTAAGAAACCTGAGGAAGATGGCAATTTGAGCACAGACCTTTAAAATTTCCCCTGAGTGGACTCAAAAGCAGTAGCTAAGAGAATATGGTAATAAGTAAAAATCGGCATCTGTGCTGAACATTCAGGGCAAACTGCAAGCCCTAGCCTGGGAGAATTCCTGAGAAATTGCATGAGATGCCAACACCTCATGCAGAAAAAACAGCATGGTGAGGGTTGCCAGATGAAATGTAGGAAAATCAACTATGTTTCCTTTTCTAATTTACAGAAAGGTTACATGGGGGCATGCTTATAATTAAGAACAAAAACAAAATTTGTCAGGTATCTGAAATCCAAATGTAACCAGGGACCCTGTATCGTTATTGGCTAACTCTAGTAGCCCTAAGCATGACATCATAAAAGAAGGTAATAGCCTGGTAGAAATAACCTGATAGTTCTAAAAGCAAAGGGCATGCATCCCAGGGATGCTCTGCACTTGGTAATGCTTCCGGATGCTGACTGCCGACAACATTTGTAATCAGCCAAATTGAATGACTCAAGAGTGAGTGTGACCACACAGTGCAGAAAACCCCAGAATCAGGGCTTCTTGCTGACTTGGAGCGGAAGGTGTGACATAGCCTTGCTGTGGACTGAGTCCAGGCCACACCAAAACGATTTACAGGAAACTGGCCCCCAGGGCAGCAGCTGTACCAAACTGAGAGAAGGGCTGTTATAGCGACCGTCTGGGAATATCAGCAATCCCAATGCATCCCCACGCTGCTCCAGCTGCAGCATCACGGATACAGGAATGTAGGACCAGTGGCCCTTCCAGGTGGACATTTCCTGTACAGCTCTAACAAGAGCAGGTGAAAACCGAATGGAGAAAAGAGGAACCCACTCCACTGTGCCAGGGAAATGCCAAGGCACAATGAGATGACCCTCATTCAAGGACGAGAGAGAAGGCAAATATAGACAGAAAACAGGAGAATAAAATGGTTTTTTTTTATAAATAAAAACTGCAAAATCAAAGAAAGACGTTTCAAAGGGCAATGAAGAGGTAGTTTCAAGAGTAGTTACCGCAGAGTACTAAAGTATATTTCACACAGAATAACTTTTATACTCTCACTAATCAAGGAAATGCAGGCCCTTTGTTACTTTATAATGAAATAAGACCAAGGTGGAAGAAGCTATGGCAGTATTAAAAGTAAGGGATTTAAAATGGTTTCAGAAGCAATAAAATAGATATGAAAAAGCAGAAAATTGAATTTATCCTAAAAAAAGGAGAATTTATGAAGCTTTCCCTAAAGCTAAATGGCAAAGACAAGAAATGAAAATGGTCAGTGGCAGATTGCAAACAAATATGAGACACATTAGATATAAACACAGATAATAGAACTTCTAAGAAAAATAGCAGGAAAATGCAAAAGAAGAATTATTAAAAGACAATAGAGAAAGGAAAACAGTCCTGGGGTAAAAGTAAATATTCCACTGAATTCCAACAAAAACTGTAAACACCAACTTTTAGATATTTCCTAAAAACATTTCTTAATGCCACAGATGATGAATAATTCTATAAGTGCTTATTTAAAAGTAAAACTTTTAAAAGAAAAAACTAATGAAATTGGCCTCAGTCATGCCCACTGTACAAAATTATTATAAAATAACAAGTATTTCCCCAAATCTTATGGGGAGTGTTCTAATTGAACAATTAATTATCTAAACTAGAGATTGTCCTGATAATATATGAAGACAACACAAAGATGCAAGGTTACGTCCTATCTACCTGTCCTTACAAACATCACTGAACCAAATTATTCAGGCAACCAGGAAGTGAATCAAAGTATACTATTCAGTAATAAGAAAATCATAACATAAATACAAAAACATTTAAGCATATAGAATAAATTCAAATAAAGTTTAAAACATAGGCAAAACAAAGAAGTTCAAAATAGTTATTCATCAAAAAGATTCATAACCCAAATATTGTAGCTTTTAAAAATCATATACTTGGTAAAAATCCCAAAAGAAGCATGAAAAGAAAAAAAAAGTAAAAGTGTACTAATTTTGCAATAGAAATGGCTTCATTTTTGTCAACAGTAACCAAATAAATATATATTTAACTGTACTTTTCTCTAAGTTTAAAATCAATCTGTTTGGCTTACAAACTGGGAAGGGAGAGAGAGAAAGAGAGAAAACAGAAACAACTCATCAAGTGATATATTGAAAATAAAGAACATTGATCATCACGAAAGAAAATTGATAAAATAGTATAAAATATGATGAAATGAATAAGAATTTGTTATTTGTTAACTATGACACTAAATATAAATGAGTTAAACTCTCCTGTGAAAAGAAAGACTGACAGATGACTCAAAAATCATAAGAAAGTAAGTTTAAATTGTCTGCAAGAGAAGTCCTAAATAAAGTGACTGAGACATTTTTTAAAAAAACCTAACCAAGGGGGTGAAAAAATAGCACTTTAACATCAGAGAATAAAGTAAATTCCAGAGAAAAAATAACTACCTGAGTTAAAGGCCTTAATTTTTGTGGAAGGATACAATTCATAGTGCATATGTAGTAATAAGTATTCTAAGCAAAAATATATCTCCAAAATTAATATAGCAAATCTCTTAAAGTTACAATTGGAAATTGACAGCTACTAATTTTTTGAAAACTTTATATACCTTCTTTTCCAACCTCTGACTTAAGAAGGATGAAAAAGTAAGGCTATGAAGATATAAATAATATGAATTATGAAGTTGTAATCTCTACAGAGGATACTATTATATATAATATTCATGACCCTTGACAAACATCATATATAAAAGTCACAAGAAAAACCAAAAAATTCACAAAAAGAATTTAAATTGTAGTCCATAAGCATATGTATTAAAATATAAATCAATAACAACAGAAAAATAGAACCAGTGCTACTCACTTGGGAAAAAAAAACTACTAAATTGTTCTTGAATACAAAATTAAAAGAAAGCTTTTAATTATACTATATTTACAAATCCTAATAACGATGATAGTACACATCAAAACATACGTGAAGCAGCCAAAGTGTTAGTTGCTTAGTCATGTCTGATTCTTTGCGATCCCGTGGACTGTAGCCCTCTAGGCTTCTCTGTCCATGGAATTCTCCAGACAAGAATACTGGAGTGGGTAGCCATTCCCTTCTCCAGGGGATCTCCCTGACCGAGGAACTGAACCCAAGTCTTCTGCATTGCACGCAGATTCTTTACCATCTTAGCCACTAGGGAAGCCTGTGAAGCAGACAAAGATGTAATCAAAAGGAAAGTCATACTATCTTCAATACTGTCAGTATTAAACAAAATAGAAGGAAGTTGGTAAACTAAGCATTCTACTCAAGAAAAGAGAAATCCCAAACAAAACAAAAAAAAAATTATATGGAAAAAATGATAAAACCAAAAGTAAGAAATAATAATATAAAAAATAACAAAACTGAAAATTAAGCCAAAAAAATGCTAAATTAAAAAAAATAAACACAAAATGGATTGTTACAGATGGCAGATTAAGATTATTCATTTACATATGAATTACAGAAAATCCTCATGAAATGGCTTAAAAGAAAAAATAGGAAAAGCTGGTATAAATCTGGAAAGCAAATATACAATATCAATGGGCCAGAGATACTGATAAGTTCTAAAAGCTATCCGATGGGATGAATTGGTCCCATATTGTGGTCTTTAACTGTACTCTCAATTTTACTACAGAATCTCTTATTTTTGTCTGCTATATTTGTCAATGTCTGAGAAAGGTATGTTAAATTATTTCCCAGGGATTCTGAAATGGTTAGGTTCTTATATTTCAAAAACACAAGACCATACCTGTCCTCAATATGTTAGACACTACCCAAGGAATCATGACCATGATAAATTCCTGTGTACTATGTCTCCTGTTGCCAATAATAAAAACTTTTCTTTTGGCTTTGAACATATTTTTTTTTCCTGAAATTAATACAGCCATCCATCTCAGATTTCTCTGATTCTTGTAAATATTTTCTTAATGCAACGTTTTGCCTACTTTTATTTTCAGTGATCTGTGTATTTTTCTTTAGTGTTGATGTCTAAATAGATTTTGATTGTAAGCCTCTACTTGATTGATTTGTTTGGATTTATTCCTGCTATCTTATTTTATGTTTAAAATGTCCCACAATACTATGTGGGTTGTTTTTTCCATTTCTTATCCTTCACTGGATTTATTCTTATATGCCTTTATTTTTTTCTGTCTAGTGATTGGAAAATGCTAAAGAAGTTCTTTATGGCCAAGGAAAAAATATGCATTCAACTTGACTAATGATCAAGGAGAAAATATACAAATTTGAAGAGATTCATAACCTTATTACTATGGGAAAATATTTTGGAATTTCAGTTTAATAAATCAAACTGAAGGAATATTAGTTCCACTGCGGTCCTCTCTCTTAAAAGTCAGTGAAAATAACAACAAAAACTTACATGAAGGAAAAAAAAAAAAAAACTTACATGAAGGATAGAAAATTTTCCTTCTCCAATATAAGAAGAATAAGAATGCATTCCAAAACCCGCAAATCACAATGTCCAACTTAACCTGAATTGGATAGCTTTCCCCAAGAGTGAAAGAAGGTCTCTTCTTGGACCAGAAGGATCTCAGCATGCTTGGAATGACAAGACCTTATTAATAGCAGACCCCACAATCACTGTGGTTTGGGGAAACCTTGGCACTTCCTGTTTCCTGTGCCCTTATACTGGGTCACAGATGAATATGTCAGAGATGGGACGGAAAGCAGATGGCTTTACTGAGAGCTGGGACACACTAGATACCCTGAGTTTCACAAAGTTCCTAAAGGCCCCAGACTGAGATGAGAGGTGTGCCCTCTGAGAACTTGGATTAGAGAGTATTTAACACACAAACCCAAATCAAACTTCCAGATTGGCTCAGCTCACCCACTTTGCTCCTTCCTACTCCTGAGTACCAGGGCTGCCCTACACGGAGATGAATAATCAACAGTCAAAATCATATCATCCCACTGAACCCCAACACAAGTTCAGCTGATGACTTACACTTCAGAATCCACCAGAAAGGAACTCTCTCCTCTTCTCTCCAGAGAAGCTGCCAGCAACTTAGAATTTGTTACCTGTCTTTGTCTGTGATTATAAGCATCTCCTTCTCCTTCAAAAACCAGTCTTTACAGTCCACTTTTCCCTCTCAAGCTTTCACATCATCTATTTCTGCCTCTCGACTGGATAGCTTGCCTCAGTTTAAAAGCATGGTATACTCAAACTTCAAAAACAAACAAGCAAAACTGGTCCTTGACTCTAAAGCCTCTTCTATTTTATCTCTCTGCTCCTTTGTCTATACATGAAACTGAAAGTCGCTCAGTCAAGTCATGGACTGTAGCCCTCCAAGCTTCTCTGTAAATGGAATTCTCCAGGCAAGAATACTGGAGTGAGTTGCCATTCCCTTCTCCAGGGGGTCTTCCCAACCCACAAATCAAAACTGGATCTCCTGCATTACAGGCAGATTCTTTACCATCTGAGCCACCAGGGAAGCCCTTGTCTATACATATTAATGTACAATATATAGACACTATTATACATATGCTTGTAGACATGTTTGTATTTATGCCAATGATTGTAAACAGATCCTCAAACACTTGTGCGTGTGCACACACAGTTGTCCCTGGTTACTGTCACGGGCTAAAAAATACCTCCCTCCAAAGATATCCATGACCTAACCCCAAGAATCTGAGAATATGGGACCTTCATAGCAAAAGGGACTTTGTAGTTGTGAGTCAGTGAAACATTATGAGATGGGGAGATGATTTTGGTTCGTCCAGTGGAACCAATGTCATCACAAGGGTGTTAATAAGAGAATGCCAGGAGGTCAGAGAAGAAGGAGATATTTCTTGCTGGCTTTGAGGATGAAGGAAGGGGCTGTGAGTTCAGGCATGGAGGCAGGGAGCTTTAAAGGCAGGGAGACGATTGTCCTCTGGGACAATTGCTGGGACAACACTACCCTGGGGAAAAGTTTACACTTCTGACCTCACTGCCTTTCTCTTTTTATAACTGCAAATGTCATTGATGTTGTTTTACATTATTCTCCTCCTTTTGTAGATAAGGAAACTGAGAGTCAAAGGGATTGACCCCCTGACCAGGGTCACACAGCTAGCCAGTGCCTGGGGAACTGGAGGAGGCAGGTCTAGTCAATGGTGTTGCTGGACCTGGCAGGTGCAGACTCACAAGAGCTGATTCTATGCACCGCCCTCCAGCTGGGTCCAGGAACTTCAGGAGCCAATCGTCCATGCTGAGACTGTTCACACCATGGACACTGGCAAACCCTCCCTACAGGTGTCTCCTTCCCTTGCACCACAGACCAGCATGTACCCTGTTGGTCTGCTGCCTGGGTTGGAATTCCTCACAGTCTACTGTGTCCCTGTCACGCTTTCTGCTATCATTAAAAAAGATGTCCTTAACTCTTCAATGACTTCCATGTGAAATTTAGTAGCTCATTCAAAATCTCTGGGTTTCAATTCTCGCTTCCCAGCCTCAGGATCTTGCTGTCTGCCACATCAAACCTATGCCCCAACCAGGCTGAACTGCTGGTAATTCATCAAATGCCATCCTAGGTTCCCTCCTCTACTGCTCCCACCCTCCAGGTTGCCATGGCCTTTCCCCCAAAGCAAATCTCTAGTAGATAAATGCTCATCTGCTCTAGAACACTGCATATTAGGGCCTCCAGACCTAAGAAACCCTCCCTAGGAACCTCAGTCAAATGGTATCTCCACATCTATGCAATACTTTGATTCTGTGCTTCTCCTTGGGTAGGTAGCAAACTGCTTTGTATCACAGTTAGTTTTGAAATTATTTATTTAATGACTACACTTACTTCATTCTGGACACTGTTTTACACGCTCTAGAATGACCAATGAATGTAATACTCCCAACAACCCCATGCATTAGGTGCTTTTTATCATCCTCACATCACAGTGAGGAAACTGAGGCTCAGAGAGGTTAAGGGACTTGCCTTAAGTCACACAGGTGGTAAATGACAAAGAATTCTAATACAATAGTCTTGACTCCTTTACCACAAAGCAATGCAGCCCTCAAGGATTCATTCAAGGGCCCAGACCCACTGGGTTCATCTTTCCAGATTCAATCAGGCTTTTCCCAGAATATGGCTTGAGTATCAATGACATCATGATTAGTTAATTCACAGTGGTACACAGAAAAACATTTTTAAAATTTGTAACTGGCCATGCATCTCTCTTTTTTTAAAAAATAATTTATTTATTTTTGGCTGTATGGGATTTTCATTATTGGGTGAGGTTTTTCTCTGGTTGCGGTGAGTGGGGGCTACTCTCCAGTGCAGTCCACAGGCTTCTCATTGAAGTGGCTTCTCTTGGTGCAGACCACAGGCTCTTGGTGCACAGGCTTCAGCAGTTGCTGCACATGGGCTCAGCAGTTGAGGTTCCCAGGCTCTACAGCAGAGGCTTAAGAGTTGTGGAACTCAAGCTTAGTTGCTCCGCAGCATGTGGGATCTTGCCCGATCAGGGATAGAACCTGTGTCTTCTGCACAGGTAGGTGGATTCTTTACCACTGAGCCACTGGGGAAGCCCCATGCATATCTTAATGAATACTGGAAAAATATAACTCACACATCAAGTTCAAAAATCATAATTGTTAAAGCTGAGGTTGACGTGAAAGTAGGTACTTCTTGGTGATTGGTCTACAGTGGCTGCTTGACTTCCAGGTCCAGGGCTTACAGGACATGCTGCTGTAGCACAGATTGGAAGATGACAACTGTCATGCCCCCAGGGACCCAGCACAGAGCTGGACACATTTGGGGGGCTTGTCATGTCGTCTTTAATTGAGAAAATGTTAGCTCCAGGAAAAAGACACAGGTTGTCCTTTGGGATTTGCATCAACAAAAGGACACTTTTTGAAGACCTTGAAAAAGCACGGTATCCCTCCCCCTGACTCCAAGGACACCATACATGAAGTATAGGAGAAAGGTCCAGCTATGCAGATGAACAAACACATTTACTTTATTTTTTTAATGACATCAAATATATTTAAATATAAAACATGGAACTGCATTGCCAAAATAGCTTTTTTTTCCAAATTTATAATTGTTGAAAATTTGACACAAAACATTAACTCTGATATCCATTAATTACTCTCTAAAAACTTCCATGATGCCCCAGATCTTTAGAATAACACAGAAGAGAATTTTATAAATCTGGAACCAACATACTTTTCCAGATTAAATTATCCTCACTAAAAATTAACCAAAATGGACAAGTAACCATTCTTCTAACTTTACATGGGAAAACAGACTTCATTGAAGGAAAATTTCAATCTCTGGGAATTATGCCAAGAGATATTTATGCATATTTTGCTATTACAATAAAAGATCTTGCTTCCTCATCTTCTCTTATTCCAGTCCCTTCATACTTGTCCCTTCTAGATCCAGTCCCTTCTAGATAGATCCATCTTCTCTTTTCTCCTTGGGATGAGCACATTTACTTTATACACATGGCTCTTAATTTGTTTCTAAAACATTGAGTTTGTTGCTTCTGATATTTCAGAAGGGAATTTGTCTTCGTTTCTCAAGCACATTTTCTTTCATACTTTGAATGATTCAGGAAGCTGGTATCTGACTGCAGCTTCCCCAAGGAGTGTGACAACTAAAGACTAGCCAGTGGCAAATGCAGCCGATTTAAGTGTAGATTTAAGTGTGAGAAGCACTCTAGTTTAAAGAATAATTTGTTATGAGAAATATGTTTGGCATCTGTAGAGTTCTTTTAAAAGCAAGATACCTCTCTGCCTTTATTCATATTGTCATTCACGGCACGAATAGATGTGTCGGGCGCTGTCCACGGTGCTGGAGAGATGGAATTAAATAGAAAGAGTAATATCCCTATCCTCATGAGGCTCACATATTAGTGAGGAGGGCAGATTAAAACACAAGTAAAGAAATAAACCCACGTAATGTAATTTCATGCAGCAGTAAGTGCCATGAAGAAAAATAAACCAGGGTACACAGATGGAAGCATGGCCAGTCAAGTAGGTCTGTAACCTGAGACAGGACGGCTGTAAGGAGAGTTATACATTCCCACATATATTAATCATATTTAGTCCCTGTCAGCCTTTACATTTCACTAGCTAAGTGCAAAAGCCAGGAAATTAAACAGAAATTCCGACAGTCTTAACCAAGGTCTTTCCACCCCAGCACTACTGAGGATAAGTCTTTCTGCAGATGGTACACTGTTGAATATTTATCAGCCTCCTTGACCTCAACTAGATGCCAGAACTCCCCTGTCCAGTTATGACAACGACAAATGTCTCCAGACAGTCACAAATGCACCTCAGGGTAAAGTTGCCTGATAAATACAAGTGAAGTGAACTCGCTCAGTCGAGTCCGACTCTTTGCGACCCTGTGGACTGTAGCTCCGCTGTCCAGGCAAGAATACTGGAGTGGGTTGCCATTTCCTTCCCCAGGGGATCTTTCCAAACCAGGGATTGAACCCGGGTCTCCCGCATGGCAGGCACATGCTTTATCCTCTGAGCCACCAGGGAACTCAATAAATACAAGATGCCCATTTAAATTTGAATTTCAGAATAATAACGAGTACTCTTCTTAGTGTAAGTGACTCCCAAATATTTCATGGGCCATTCAATGTTTATTTGAAAATCAAATTTAGCTGGATACCCTGTATTCTTGTTTGCTATATCTGGCAACCCTAATTGGGAAGAAAAAATCATTCCCATTAGAGAACCACCACTCCAGTTTTACAATTTAGGAAACTGTACATATGTATGCCAGGTACATATATATGCATGCCAGTGACATATATATATATATATATTAGGCCACAACAAACTCGCTGACCATCCATAGGAATGAAGACACAATTGCAATGACCTTCCAAACAAAGTGAGTGTAGGAGACCCACTTAGATGGGATGAAGGAGACCAGGATCTGTTATTTCCAGATTCTGAAAGTAGAGATAAAATTCATGTCATGCTCAATATATCTTTCCTTACAGACTTGATGAAGCGTTTTTAAAATCACAATGAACAATGCTTCCTGGAGTTTAGTCATCACTATGCTCTCATACAAAGCTTGAGTGGAAACATAACATGTGTCATATTTCCGGAAGAGAACTTGACAATATCTAAGAGAAGTTTGGAGTTCCCTTTCTCTCTGCCCCATTCAGTGCACACTTTGGAATCTATTCCTAGACATGAAAAAATAAATAAATGCTAAGAAATGTTTATATTGAAAGAAAATTCAGTGCACATCAGGTTTAAAGTTTAAGTAAAAAGGAGCAAACTAAATATCCAACAAAACATCTATATAACCACTACACACCTCATGAAATAGCCAGAATCCAAAACACTGACACATCAAATGCTGGCGAGGATGTGGAGCAACAGGAACCCTCATTCAGTGTTGGTGGGAATGCAAAATGGTACAGCCACTTTCAAAGGCAAGTTTGTCAGTTCTTGTAAAACTAAACATGCTTTCTCTATACCATCCAGCAATCATGCTCCTTGATATTTACTGAAAGGAGTGGAAAATTTATGTCCACACAAAAGCCTATATGGGAATATTAACAGCAGCTTTATTCATAACTACCAAACTTGGAAGTAACCGAGATGTCCTTCAATAGGTTAATGGAAACAAACAGTGGTTCATGCAATACTGAGGAGGAATAGCATGTTAGAAAGACAGGGCCGCGAAGGTACAGTTTCCAGACGACCCGAGAGCCACCACATTAGCTGGGACATTTATGCAAGTAAGAATAAATTTCTAGTTTGTTTCAGCCACTGTTAAAGTTCAGCTTGTTATTCACAGCTGAGTCTAATCCCATCTTTAAGACAGAGGCATAGCTTTTTGAACTCTGTGTTCCAACAACGGGAACTCCACGTGTAGTCCTGGTGGTACTGGCAGCATCAGCATCACCTAAGAATTTGTTGGAGATCCAAATTCTCAGGTCCTGCTGCAGCCCCACTGATCCAGACACTCTAGCTGGGACTCAGTGATCTTTGCTTTCACAGTCTCCCAAGGGATTCTGTTAAATGCTACAGTTTGAGAACAACTATTCTAGCCAATTTTGGTAAAATGGACATGCATGGGTGACTGCAAACATGTAAAAATCCATCTGCAGAAGAATTTTTTTAAATAGTCATAACTGGGTCCCCTTTAAAGCACACTGTTTTTTTTAAAAATGCAATAAATTTATTTTTGGCTGTGCTTTGGTTGCTGCATGCAGGGTTTTCTATAGTTGTGGCACATGGGGGCTACTCTCTGGTTATGGTATGTGGGTTTCTCATTGTGGTGGCTTCTCTTGTTGCAGAGCACAGGCTCTACAGCAAGGGCTCAGTAGTTGTGGCGCATGGGCTTAGTTGCCCCATGGCATGTAGAATCTTCCCAGACCAGGGGTCGAACCTGTGTCACCTTCATTGGCAGGTGAATTCTTAACCACTGGACCACCAGGGAAGTTCTCTGCAGAAGAATTTTTTGTGTTTGTTCAAATGGAGGTCGCTCTTATCTCAAAGAATTTTTTTTCTAATTAAGAAATTGCAATACTACTTTAAATAATGTGTGTAAAAGCTCTTTTAGGAAGAAGGGGGAAATGATAAATCCAACTTAATTTTGAAAAATCTAACTAGTCAGGCATCCTAGACAATTAGATGAGAAGGTTTGGTCCCATCCTCACCAGTCAGGTTTCACTTGAACTTTTGCATAGAAATTCCATAGCTACTGTAAGCCATTAAATTAAAAGACAGTTCCTTCTTGGAATAAAAGCTATGACAAACCTAGACAGCATATTGAAAAGCAGAGTCATCACTTTGCCAATAAAGGTCTGTATAGGCAAGGATATGGTTTTTCCAGTAGTTGCATATGGATGTGAGAGTTCGACCATGAAGAAGACTGAGAGACAAAGAATTGATGCTTTTGAACCGTGGTGCTGGAGAAGACTCTTGAGAGTCCCTTGGACAGCAAAGAGATCAAATCAGTCCATGCTGAAAGAAATCAACCTTGAATATTCATTGGAAGGACTCATGCTGATGCTGAAGCTCCAATATTTTGACCACCTGATGCGAGGAGCCAACTCACTGGTAAAGACGCTGATGCTGGGAAAGATTGAGAGCAAGAGGAGAAGAGGTGACAGAGTATGAGAAGGTTGGATGACATCACTGACTCAGTGGCCATGAGTTTAAACAAACTCTGGGAGACAGTGAAGGACAGGGAAGTCTGGCATGCTACAGACCATGGGGTTGCAAAGAGCTAGACACAACTGAGTGACTGAACAACAATAAAAACTATGAAGACTATATCTGGCAAATACGGCTGAAAGGGGAGGTGTGTGAGTTCTGACCATAATTTTTAAGACTGCAAAGAAGCAGAGAAACAAAACCCTCTTGCTGTCATTGCATACAAGGGTTCTCACCCTCTGGTCAGCATTGGGAATTACTTGGAGGGCTTGCTGTGGTGGGGTTTCACCACAGAGCTTCTGATTCAGAAGGAGTAGGTCTGGGGTGGAACCAAGAATTTGTATTTTAACAGGTGAGGCTGATTCACCTGGTCCAGGGGCCACACTTTGAGAACCACATACTCACTGCCTCCTTGACCTGGGAACTCATCTGAGAACTATTCAGAAGGAGAATAAGGCTGAACAAAGCAGATACCTTGAGATACCATGCAAGGCCATGGACAAAGTCTTGCATGACACAGCTGTGACCTCTGTCTTCCACTGTAACCTTCCCCCACTCCCCAGCCCACATCCATTCATGCCCTTCATGCCCTTTTTCAAATGCACTAACTCCTGCCTCAGGGCCTTTGCAGTGGCCCCTTCTTCCTGAAATGCTATCTATTCTGCATGGCTAGCTGTTTTTCCTGGGACAGGCCTCAGCACAAGAAGGACCTTGAAGTGGCCTGTCTGGTCCCTGCCTCCTGCCCTGCTTAGTTTCTTTCCATCTTAAATTGCCTTTTCTATTTGTTTTCTTGATTAAACCTGAAGACCCCACCTTCTTTGCTGGGACCTTGGAGGCAGACATCTGACACGACTTGTTCATAGCTATCAATTCAGGACCCGGAACAATACCAGGGCACAGAAGGACGTTAAGTAAATGCATGAATTAAAGAATAAACAAATGGATAAATGAAAGAATAATGGACAAATAGCTCAAAGCCAATCTCTTGGTCTCAGGGTCAGCAACTCATTAACCCCAGACTTTCCCCTGAGATGGTCATCGCTGTTGAACCCCCCTGAAAGCCCACTGAAATACACTCTAGTAAGGAAGACGAGGCCTGAATACAGAGCACTGACTTCATCTCTAACCTCTGACCTGTCAATGTGCAAGCATCCCCAGAAGCCTGGGTGCACACACTCAGTATGCAGGGAGTGTGCTTCATTAAGTTGCTTATATTAAAATTGGTAGAGTGTCACATCTAGTAATTTTGAAAAAACTTGTTTATATTAATATTTAATTAGTTCAGGGATTAAAAACCCCATAAACAACTTTTTCCTCCCTCTCTTGTTTTCTGAGGGCCAAGTGGATTTGAGATTTTTAATCAGTATACCAAATTCTCTGAAAAGAGGGTAAGAGATAGCAAGGGAACAAGAAGGCAAGAGGAAAGAGAAGGAGGAGGTAAGAGGAGATGGAGAAGGAGGAGGGGGAGGGAG
>NW_011494732.1:505294-576876 GCF_000754665.1 Bison bison bison | reverse complement strand
GAGGGAGGACGGAGGGAGGGAGGAGGGCAACGGGGAGGGGGGCCCCTGGGCAAGAAAAATAAATACCAACAGAAAATAGCAACCACCGCCATTCACTCCTGCCTGAGGTTCACAGGCCAGCAAACGAAGACCTGCAATCAGAGAAGAGTCAAGGATGCCAAGAGTGGTACAGGCTGCTCAGAGGAGAGTTCATCTAGTAGAAATTGGGGCAGAGACAGAACTCTGTGCTTTTGTGGAAACTTTTCATGCCATTCTAGATTTTCAGAGTGTGATGCCATGGGAACTATTTTATAAGGCCGTAGATAACAGAGAGTAATTCAAAATAAATTTTGTCTATAGGAATGCACATCAGCTCTCTCTGGCAGAGGGACCACCCCTCCCCCACTACTGGAAAAGTCAGGTTTGTGTCTGCAGGTGTGAATTTTGACATTCCTCCTGTGCTTCTCTGCCTTCTCCTTGGGATCAGCTATCACATCTGCTGGGTGTCCCCATTTCATTAATGAGCTACATAAAAATTTTAACATCTTCATTTTATATCCATAAGACAGTCAACGACTTTATCTCTTTCTGAAAATTATCTTTTAATGGGGAAGAAGAAAAGAGGCTGGGGGTGTCTTCCAGGTCCCATGCCTGTGAGGATATGAAATTTCAGTCTCACTCAACCTACTCCTGCCAGCCACCTCTGCACTCTCCCGCAACGGCTCGCATTGGTACCACTGGGATGTTCCACAAAGACCCAGCACAGCATCAAACAAAGAAACCGAATCAGAGAGCATACCATGTGTAGGAAGTCATCATGACCATCCCAGGAAAAAAACTGAAAACCTCAACTGAAGAACAGAACAGATATATTTCCAAGCAGAAGATGATCACTCACTTACCACATTGCAATATCCAAATTACCAGAGGTGAGAGTTCCTAATTCTTAAAGGGCAGATACAGCAAGGTAACCCAGAAAGATGCCAGCCCCGGAAAGATTCGGGAATTACTTCCCTAGCCTAAGCAGCTTCAGGTTGGCAGTCTCAAGTGTGATTTGAATGCAATTGTAAAAACATGAAATCTGTATGGACTGAAAACAATGCATCTGGGGAAAGGGCCATCCCCTGAATCAAAAGGACACCGCAGGAAGAATGAGATCCCCCAGGGCAATGTTCTCATTCAGTTACCTGGAAAGTGAGATGAGTTCCGATTGCCCAGCTGCATAGAAAAATGGTTCCTGATGTCAAGTGAGCAACAGGGGCTGCTGGTGAGGGTAACAGTGACTCTCCCTCAACAGTTAACTAACTAGTTAGCTACACGAGAGCATGTGCCTGTTTGGAAACAATGTCCATTGAATTTAGCCCAGAAATTAAAAATCTTAAAACAAGTCCGGGAATAATTGACCAAATTTTCTAAAAAATGTAGTAGGTGGAAGAAGATTCCTCCCAAGAGTCTCACCTGACTCCAGTGCTTGTGAACATGTGCCTGACACAGCAACAGGAGCTCTGCGGATGCAATGATGATAAGGACCAGGAGAGGAGAGGTCAGTCTGGAGCATCTGTGTGGGCGCAATGCCATCACAGGGGGTCCTTCAAAGTGAAGATGATCTATCCCCTGATGTAAAAGGGGTGTGAAAGTCCCTTCTAATATCTATTATTGTACTCCTGTCAATTTCTTTCACAGCTGTTAATACTTGTCTTTCATGTTTAGGTGACTGCCAAGATATGAGGCAACCTAAGTATCACGGATGGATGGATAAAAATGATATGGTATGTACATACAATGGAATACTGTGCTGTGCTGTGCTCATTCACTCAGTCATGTCCGACTCTGCAATCCCATGGACTGTAGCCCGCCAGGCTCCTCTGTCCATGAGGATTCTCCAGGCAAGAATATTATGTCCTCCTCCAGGGGATTGTCCCAACCCAGGGATCAAACACAGGTCTCCTGCATTGCAGGTGGATTCTTTATCATCTGAGCCACCAGGGAAGCCCAAGAATACTGGAGTGGGTAGCCTATCCCTTCTCCAGGGAAATCTTCCTGACCCAGGAATCGAACCAGGGTCTCCTGCATTGCAGGTGGATTCTCTACCTGCTGAGCTACCAGGAAGCCCATCAAAATACTACTCAGCCATAAAAAGAATAAAATGCTGCCGTTTGCAGCAACATGGATAGACTTGGAGGCTCTTCTGCTAAAGGAAGTAAGTCAGAGAGAAAGACAAATACTGTTTGTAAGCACCAATATGTGGAATCTAAAAAACTACAACCAACTAGTGAATATAACAAAAAGAAGCAGACTTACAGATACAGAGAGCAAACTAGAGGTTACCTGTGGGGAGGGGGAAGCAGGACGGATAATAAAGGGGTGGAGGAGTAAGAGATACAAAGTATTAGGTATAAAATAAGCTACAAGGATATACTGTACAACACAGGTCAATATTTTATAACCATAAATGGAATATAAACTTTAAATATTGTAAATGACTGTATTATACACCTGTAACATATAATACTGTACACCAACTATACTTCAAATTGTAAAAAGTGGAAGAGGGAGGCAGAAGGGGAAGCTGGAGTGATGGGATATGAAAGACCCAACATACTGTCTTGGATGTTGAAGGAGGTAGTAAGCCAGGAGTCAAGGAATGAAGGCAATTTCTAGAAGCTGGAAAAATCAAGAAAACATTCTCCCTTAAAACTTCCAGAAAGGAATGCTGCTGCAATGACACTTGGCTTTTAGCTCAGAGAGACCTGTGTCGGACATCAAACCTACAGAACTGAAAGATGACAAATTTGTGTCATCTCTAGTCACTAAAAGCAATAGAAAACTAACACAGCTGTCAATGATGAATTAACACAGGGACCAATCCGCATGATCACAGCATCTAGTTTTTAGGGACATTCAGCATCTGGGTGTAGTAATGGAGCAGGTTAATACCAAGGTGGAGTTCTGCCAGGCCTGAAACTAACATACAAAACATTTGTATAATTAGAAGTAAGTGTCCCTCTTCCCAGGCCAATACAGGCTCATGATAGCCAGCACAGTTCACTGAACGCAACACAGACTGGCCTTTAGCTCCAGGACTCCTCTAGCATGAGAGCATTTGTACAGTGCACAACCTAAACAACCATACATGGCAGCCCATAACAGGGATCATGAGCCATTTCATCATGGAAGGCTTTTTCTCTCCATGCAGATAAAGGAACTTAATCTGCATTCTAGAGAAGAGGGTACACTCAGTTTCTTATGTGCCATGAAACCTGTCATTTTGCACTTCTTGACAGAGTCCTTTGGAGCTCTCATCTGATTTTGCCCATGCATGCTTTATGTCTCAGATCAAAAATCTGCACATAAATGGGACAGGACCCACATTCTCAGGTGTTTGGTAAGTGTTGCTTGCTTGCTTATCTGCATTTTTGTAAAAGCTATTAAAAAATCCAAATCTATCAACTTAGGCAAGTAAGCAATTTCTTTAACCCAAAATCTAAAAAGTCCAGAAGCATGAAGTCAAGGTTCAAGCACACTAGCAGCACCATGTCTTGTAACTGTTTCCTACAAAATGAATGGATCTATTTTCAGGGTGACTCACTCAGGCCAGTGGCCCCTAGCAGCTCCTGGCTTATCGTCTCGCAAGGACAAATCCACTGGAAGCGGTAGTTTCTTTCTCTTCCTTAAACACTTGAAAATCCCAGACCTGATGATCATTGGCCCAGCGCAGGTCATGTGCTCACAACTCAACCAATCACATAGGCCAAGGAAATGGAGTATGCTAATTGGCCAGGCCTGAGTCACGTTTCCACCCTGACACTGTGGTGGATTCAATCCCATATGTGTCTTGGACTAACGGGTTATGGCAGAGGATACAGGAGGTTCCCCAGAGGATGTCATGGAACGAATAAAAACAGTAGTGTCTGCTACCTCAGGTTTGCGGTGAACATTTTATTCCTAAAGTACAAAAAGTGGCTTCCCAGGTGGTACCGTGGTAAAGAATCTGCCTGCCGATGCATGAGATGCAGGAGACGTGGGTTTGATCCTTGGGTCAGGAAGATCCCCTGGAAGAGGAAATAGCAACCCACTCCAGTATGTTTGCCTGGAAAATTCCATGGACAGAGGAGCCTGGGGGCTACAGTCCATGTGATCACAGAGTCAGACACAACTGAGCATGCACACACAAAGTAAATAAAACCTGAACAGCCCTGTTGTCCTTATGTTATTCTGGTATTTACGTTTGCATTCTGGTTTCTTTGGAGGAAAACTGAGGGAGAGAAAGTAACATCTGTTGTGTTTTTGCCACGTGTCAGACACTTCATTTATTCATGATCTTGTTCAGTGTTCGTGTGATATTGTTCAGGGTTTCCCTGGGGTCTCTGCTGGTAAAGAATCTGCCTGCAATGGGGGAGACCAGGGTTCGATCCCTGGGTTGGGAAGATACCCTGGAGAAGGGAATGGTGACCCACCCCAGTATTCTGGCCTGGAGAATTATAGGGACAGAGGAGCCTGGCAGGTTACAGTCCATGGGGTTGAAAAGAGTCGGACACAGCTGAGCACCTTCCACGTTTACTTTCTTTCAGTGTTTGTGTAACACCAAGGTAAGGAGTGTATTGTCCCCATTTAGCAGTTAGGAAAATTAAGGCCAAGACAATTGAAGATGCTTGGCTCACTGAGCTCAAAAGTACCTGTGCCTGGATTTGAAGGAGCCTGCCAGAGTCCAGAATGTGTGCTCTGAACCTCTAAAATGCCTGGCTTCACAGCACAATGGGAACTGATTAACTGTCAAAGCACTAATTAGGGCACTAGGAAGAAGAAGTGATTTCCTCTCTGTGCATCTCTGAGCATAAATATGAGTTAGAGAAACTGCCACACCCCAACACGCGCAAATACTTAATTCATTTTCCTCTCAATTCATGTCCTTTTAATATTAATGAGACAAGGAATAAACAGCCAATAATTAACTCGTTTTCTACCACTATTTTAAGAAAAAAATTGAACACGAAAATCAGGCAGTGAAGGGAAAGTTAAGAAACAGGTTCTAAGGAACTTCCCTTATAGTTCAGTGGTTAAGAATCTCTGTTGCAATGCAGGGGACACGGGTTCGATCCTTTGTCAGAGAACTAAGATCCCACATACCACAGGGCAACTAAGCCCGCGTGCTTCAACTACTGTGTCTGCTCCCCTAAACAAGACAGCCTGTGTGCCCCAAGGAAGATTCCGCGTGCCTCAACTAAGGCCCAACACAGCTAAATAAATAAGTTTTGTTTTTGTCTTTTTTTTAAAAAAAGAAAACAGGCTCTGGGTCAGGTGGCCTGGGTTTCTGACCAGGTTATATTGAAGCATAACCCTTCAATAGTTTTCTGTCTCCTTGGCTTGGTAACTTTAGGAAATCATTTAAATTCTCTTAAATTCAGTTTCTTGAATCTATAAAATGGGGGTAATAACAGTATGCACCTCATACAATTGTTGAGAAAATTCCATGAGCTATTTTGTAGAAGTGTTCAATACACATGCGTGAATATATTAATCTTACTGCTTTCAGAAATGATAATCTGGCCATTCTATTGAAAAAGCCACCAAAAGCTACCAACATACTCAAGATGTAGCCTTAAAAAAAAAAAAGAGATCAACGATATAGCAATACAAAAGAAAATTAAAAAGAAAAGAAAACCTAGCTATGCAAAATGGACCAGAAGCACTTGAGGGACCTAGAGACTTATTAAAAATGCAGTGGTAGAGGTCCCACTCCACGGTTACTAAATCAAAATTTGGATGCTAGTAAGATCCCCAGGTGATTTACACATTAAAGATTGAAAAATACTTTCTTAGATATCATCAGTTTTGCCCAAAATGTTTAGAATTCTTAGCAACAATCAGATACAACACAATCACCTGTGTGCAAGATGCTCATTTCTTTTCTGTTGGAATTCAGACACTTATGGTGTTATGTTTCCAATGCTACGTGCTGTGCTGTGCTTAGTTGCTCAGTCAGTATCTGACTCTTTGTGACCCTGTGGACTGTAGCCTGCCAGGCTCCTCTGTCCATGGGATTCTCCAGGCAAGAATACTGGAGTGGGTTGCCATGCCCTCCTCCAGGGAATCTTCCCAACCCAGGAATCAAACCAGGGTCTCCTGCATTGCAGGTGGATCTTTACCAGCTGAGCTCCCAGAAAAGTCCTTACAATGCAGTACTCCCTTGTTAATCCTTTTTAAAATTTTAAAAAGCCAACAAGGGAAAAAAATAAAGAGGTGAAAATTTGTTAGAACCAGCTCAGTTCTATAGTATAAAATGTACTTCCTAGAATGGAAAAAATGCTCGAGCCTAAAAACAAAACTCGAGGGATACCATGGTTCACAACAATATTACAAAATTTTTTCAGTAGTCCTCTCTGCTGCTGCTGCTGCTAAGTCGCTTCAGTTGTGTCCGACTCTGTGCGACCCCATAGACAGCAGCCAACCAGGCTCCCCCGTCCCTGGGATTCTCCAAGCAAGAACACTGGAGTGGGTTGCCATTTCCTTCTCCAAAGCATGAAAGTGAAAAGTGAAAGTCAAGTCGCTCAGTCGTGTCCGACTCTTCGCAACCCCATGGACTGCAGCCTACCAGGCTCCTCCGCCCATGGGATTTTCCAGGCAAGAGTACTGGAGTGGGGTGCCATAGTCCTCTCTAGAAAAAGGTCTAAATCCACATGAATGACAGATGCAGGGAAAACCTTAATGATTTATTTTTACCATCAGACGTTTCTTCAGATAGTACATGTTTCTGGAAGCCTTAGTACTGAGTTGTGCAAACATCGGGTAGCTGAGATGCTTTGAAAATGATTCCGTTAAGTTATTTATTCAATCAGAAAGTGCTTATTTGAGAGCCCTGGGTTCTTCTGTGGAATATTTGCCTAAAGCAGTACTCTCCATTATTTTAAACTTTTGATTAACTGTTGTGCCTCTCGGTGACAAGTTGATTTCACCCTGACAGAGGAAATACATGGCTTTATATGTGCGTCTTTAAATAGAGCTTCTGGGACTGACTTGCTTGTTTGTGGACTGCCTTCTTCCAAGCTATTCAGTGGCTGGAATTTGCCAATCAAATTTTATAACCAGTAGTCTGGACCCATGATCCCACCAAAAGAAAGAGAGTCAGCTGTGCCGTTGAGGATTCATAATCAAGAATACAGTAAGTATTCTAATAGGACTAGATTCTGGAGTCATCTTCAGCGTGCAATGGATCCCTACTAGACGTGTGACACATCACTATCCTTTTTAAAAAACAATTTTATTTATTTATATTTTTTGCTGTGCTGGGTCTTCATTGCTGCATGCAGGCTTTCTTTAGTTGCAGCATCCACAGGCTGCTTTTGAGCTGCAATGCATGGGCCTCTCTCATTGCAGAGCACAGGCTCCATGGCGTGGGCTCAGGAGTTGTGGTGCACGGTTTAGTTGCCCCAAGGCAAGGGGGATCGTCCCTGATCAGGGATTGAACCTTTGTCTGCTGCACAGGCAGGCAGATTCGTAACAACTGGAACCACCAGGGAAGTCCAGTAAAGGCAGATTCCCAATCACTAGACTACTATGGAAGTCCACACCATTAGTTAAAGACAAGGTATTTGTAAAAATGTTGCACACGTGAATGACGCCAGGCTAATCTCAACAGTGTTCTAAATGAAAGTGTTGACATGACTCTGCAATGATGATAACTCAGATGTGTGGAGAACACATCCATACCCAGGACGGTCCTATTCATCGAAGCATCCAATCACAAGAGGGTTATATCCACGTAGCGCCTTGCATGAAATTTGATAGGAAATGAAAGGGGGCAGGGAGGATGCCCTGTTCAAGTCAAGTGATAGGGAAGAACAAATCTCATTCCATATTTAATCTGTTTTTATTTTTTTTTAACTTTAACCTTTGTATCTTATTGCTTTTGTTACAAGTTAGAAATGTTGCCTATAGCTTGAAATACACCGGAGAACCATTCTCAAGGCTTTGACCTTTAAAGGTATAACACTTTCCCATTCATAGAGAGTTAAAAAGTTGCAGAACAGAGAATGCATTTGTCTTGCTGGAGATTTACTGGAACATCATGAGGTGACCTACTGGACAGTTGTAAGAACAAAGGATTCCAACACCAAGATGCCTGCAACAACCAATCCCCTCCCCCTCCCCCTGCACCCATCTTGCCTTTAAAAATGCTTTGCTGAAACACTTTGTGGAATTTGAGGTTTGGGGGCACGAGTCTGCATCAAGTGGCCAAAGTATTGGAGTTTCAGCTTCAACATCAGTCCTTCCAATGAACACCCATTACTGATCTCCTTTAGGATGGACTGGTTGGATCTCCTTGCAGTCCAAGGGACTCTCAAAAGTCTTTTCCAACACCACAGTTCAAAAGCATCAATTCTTCAGCACTAAGCTTTCTTTATAGTCCCAGTCTCACATCCATACATGACTACTGGAAAAACCAGAGCCTTGACTAGATGGACCTTTGTTGGCAAAGTTAATCCTTCCTTAGCTGAATGCAGCTCCATCTCCAGCTCTGACACTCAAGTATCAGCATCCCTGACTCCAAATGAGAGGACTAAGGCATAGCAAGATTCTCAATCCTGGCAGCAGGTTGGGCCATTTTAAAGAAATATTAGTACCCAACCACACATCCATGCTGATTTCTTTGCATACATGTGACCCAAACATATAATTTTAAAATATATATATTTTTTTCCTGGTGGGGCTTCCATGGTGACTCAGTGGTAAAGAATCCACTGGCCAATGCAGGAGACACAGGTTTGGAAAGATCCTGGTCTGGGAAGATCCCACATGCCACAGAGCAACTAAGCCCATGTGCCACAGCTGTTGAGCCTGAGCTCTAGAGCCGTGGAAGTGCGACAAGAGAGGCCACCACAATGAGAAGTCCCTGCATCACCGTAGCCCCCACTTGCAGCAACTAGAGAAAAGGCCGCAGAGCAACAAAGACTCAGCATAGCCAAAAATAAATAAAAGAATAAAAGTATTTTAAAAAATTTCCAAGTGATCCTAAAGTGCAGCTGAGATGAGCAGCCCCCAAACAAACGGTCTCCAAGCTTCCTTTTTCAATCTCATATGACAACAATGCAACGGTCCTCATCTGAGTGATTCAAAGACCAAGACTGAAAACAAAACAAGGCAGAACAAAATATCCGGGATTTGTACGTCCTGGTCTAAGAGACAGTAAGAGGGCTGGCTGGAACCATGCGAGTCTCTCCACTAGCCTCCCCAAAACCACTTAGTGGTTTATATCACTAAGATCTCGTTACTCAGCACAAGCTATTTTTTCCCTAAAGTGACTTATAATCAAATGAAATTAACAGCTCAAATGTGGAAAGTTAAGTATGGGAGAATTAATAGGAATCACTGGAAGAAATTTTGAAACCACAACCTTAAAAGCCTGAATATTTTTTGAACTGATAGGGGGAAAAGAGCAGGGAGACGCCTATTAGCACTGCAGACAGCTAACCCTGCCTGGTTTATGCAAGCTCCTTACCCTCCCTCACCCATACTTTCAATCAGGAAATTATATTCTTCGTGGATCACAGAGCTGTATCCAGCTTGTCAGCATTTCTCTTCCAAGGCCATTATGCTGCCTCTATTTCTGCATCTCTTTTGTACAGCATTAAATTTTTTTTTGAAAGATAGAGTAAGAAACCAGAAGGATGGCAGCCCATTGATGGTATTGTTGGGGGGGAGAGGGGTCTCCCAAGAGTCTTCCACTTCATTGCATTATAAAAGAAGAATATAGACACAGAAAGTAAAGGACGCAATATGACATGGTGGCAGAGGAAATTCATTCATACAGAAGCTTCACTGAAGCCAGAACAGAAGTAAAATATGCCCTGTTTTCTTTAAAGTGTTATCAATGACATTCACATATAACAACAAGTTTTGTTCTTGTTTCTCAATTCATTTGCCAGCAAGTTTTGTTTCTGAGTGAGCGCAGCTCACAGTTTTATTGTCGGTGGCATCAGTGGTAAAGAACCCGCCTACCAAAGCAGGAGACACAAGAGACACGGGTGCAATCCCTGGGTTGGGAAGATCCCCTGGAGAAGGAAATGTCAACCCACTCCAGTATTCTTGCCTGGAAAGTCCCATAGACAGAGGGGCCTGGCCGGCTACAGCCCATGGGGTCGCAGAGAGTCGGACACGACTGAGTACACACACACTAAGAGTAATTATAATTAATGTGCAGCTCACTTAATTTTGCCTGGAAATTCTGCTCCAGCTGCTTTGTTTTGTGAGAACTCCAGGAGAGGGACAGCACGGAGTAAGGAGCAGTCAGGACCTGGGAAAACCTAGCAGAAGCAGCAGTCTGTGAGACGTGGCCACTGAAGCAGGTCAGAAGTCTGAGAAGCAATGGGGCTTTTACTTTTTGGAGTAAATTATGTTTCCCTGAGTTCAGGTTCTGGCCACTTGGAAAGGAAAAGAGTCAGTTTCGAGTCCCTTTTTAAAAATTCTACTCACTAGAAGTAGAAGAGGATCTAAACAGACATTTCTTTAAAGAAGACATACAGATGACCAACAGGCACAAGAAAAGATGCTCAACATCACTAATTATTAGAGAAATGCAAATCAAAACTACAATGAGGTACAACCTCATACCAGTCAGAATGGACATCATTAAAAAGTTGACAAACAATAAAGGCTGGAGAGGGTACAGAGAAAAGGGCACCCTCCCACACTGTTGGTAGGAATGTAAATTGGTACAGCTTCTATGGAGAGAACACATGGAAGTTCCTCAAAAAAATAAAAATACAGTTGCATATGATCCAGCAATCCCACTCCTAGGCATAAACCAGAAAAGACAAAAACCTCAATTTGAAAAGATACACACACCCCAATGTTCATAACAATATTACTTATAACAGCCAAGACATGGAAGGAACCTAAATGTCTATCAACAGAGGAATGGATAAAGAAGATGTTACATATATTTTCCAATGTAATATCACTCAGCCATAAAAAGGAATGAAATAATGCCATTTGTAGCAACATGGATGGACATAGAGATGATCACACCAAGAGAAATAAGTCAGACCGAGAAAGATAAATAACATGACATCACTTATATGTGAAATCTGAAAAATGATTCTAATGAACTTATTTACAAAACAGAAATAGACTCACAGACATAGAAAACAAACTTCTGGTTACCAAAGAAAGGGAGGCAGGGAATAAATCAAGAGTTGGGATTAACAGATACACATTGCTATATATAAAATAAACAAGAACCTACTGTACAGCATAGGACTAACTCTACTCAGTATCTTGTAATAATCCGTAATGGTAAATAATCTGAAAAAGAACACCACATAACTGACTCACTTTGCTTTATACCTAAAACTAACACAGCATTGTCAATCAACTATGCTTCAACAAGAATTCTATTGTTTTGAAAAAAATTCTACTTGTTAAATTCCAGGGTAGCTTTCATCTGGGCAAAGGGCATCTGCAGTCATAAAGAGGGTTATAGGTGGCACTTGTTCTACAATAATCTGAGAAGAAATTGTCATTTCCCCAAACTCGTGCTGCAGAGAGAAGCTCAGGTAGATGATGGCAAAAGGTCATCCTCCAGGTCTTACTTCTTGTTTTAAAACTCTCCCCAATGCCCACAGCAGATTTTGTTACCTGGGTTGAATCTGGCTTCAAAGAATTTTAATTGATTCTTCATGGCGTTACTGAAATTCACAATTAGCTCTTAATGCCCAATACCGATAAAACAGATGATTTCACGTAAGAATCTGTTTCACATTTTTCTTTAAAACACTGCAACATGTGAGAAATCAGGGAATCCATTGCCATCCAGCCACAAACCACAGAGCTGTGCCCTGGGGCAAGAATTCACTAGTTGGCCACAGTCCCCACCCAGCCCTTATGCCTCATTTAGGTCACATACTTATCCCAACAGGCATTTGATTTTTTTAATCTTTAGGCTGCAGCTGTTTACTTTCTATGTATTTTTTTCAGTTTTACTGAAAAATAATTCACATGCATCACTGTGTAAGTTTAAGATACAGTATGATGGTTTGATTTACATATATTGTGAAATGATTACCACAGCAAGTTTAGTTAAGATCCATTTAGTTAACATCCAGTAAAAAGAAAAAAAAAATTTATGATAAATCTTAGGATCTACTCTATTAAGGGTTTTCCTACATAGCGTAATTGGAATAACTATTGTCAACATGTTGGACATTACCTTGCTAGTACTAACCCTAGATGTTTAAAATGACCTGGCTACTACAGGGAGATTAGATGGGGGTGGGGGTAAGACAGATGAAGAAGAAGGACTAGATGGGGAATGCAGCAGCAATCCAGACTAGAGAGGATGGTGGTTTGGGCCAGGACGGCAGCGGTGCTGGTGGTAAGAGTCCATGATGTGGACATGTTTCAAGATAGACACCCTGTTGATGGATTCGATGGGGTGTGTAGGGCACATTGTGTACTCGGCCAAGTCAGTCTTGCCTATTTTACCTCCCATCCCATCCTCCCCAGTCCTCTTCCTCCCTCACAAAGCATGGTGGAAGAGTCAGGAGATAAAAAGCAAAGCAGCTGGCCTTCCAATGTCAGAGACAATGACTCAAACAGTTTGGCACTAAGAACACTGGTCATTCATGAGTGAAGAAGGACAACAGTGGCCAGCAATAGGAGACCCAATGTCAGCTCCCCTGATGAATAAAAAAATCACAATACTTAATTACCCATAATTAGGTATCACGGTTGTCTAATCACGCTGCCCTTGCATTTGGACCTCATGAAAATGTAAGGTGTCATAGATAAAGAGAATATATTTACAAAAGCCACAAATGATGTCCAGAAAAACTCTTCACCTATTGTTTTAAGGTGTTTCAGCAACCTGAAATGAGCTTTTGCCTCTATCATCAAAATTCCATTTGGAATATAAAGAATCAGGTCAAATTCCACCTCTTCAGTGAAGCTTTCTTTCTGATCACCCCATTTGATCCTATTTTTCCCTGAACTTCTACAGCAATTATTATTTGTTCCATTCACTGTGCAATTAGCGGCTAAGTTCCATGCAACAGCCCTTCTATTATTATGGAACTGCTATTTAGATTGTTAATTGTTATGAACAACAGAATACTTTATCAAATCCATAACCCTATAAACCCAATCAAAATCAAGTTTACCACAAATGAGATCTTATATTCTTTGGTATATAAGATTTTGTTTTATACACTGATAAATTGGAGATTATTTTGTTTAATTTAGAACTTAATTCCCAGAAAAGTCTCCACTTCCATCTACCCCCTGTGTTCTTAGGGCTTGAAAAAAAAAGAAGATGAAGCTCTAAAATGATGAAGAATTTGGTTTCTTTACTCACAGAAAGGTAGACTCAGACAGAAGACATCACAACTTAAATTTCTGAATCTAAACCAACATCTAGTTTCTCAGTGGTAAGATAGTTCAGAGACCAGGAGATAATCAAAGAACAAAGAAAGTGCATATACTCTAACCTTGCAAATAAAAGTATCAAGAATCAATGCTATTTCCATAGTTGCTAAGGTATTAGATGCTAGAATAAATGAGTCACCCTATAACAGGATGACAACAAAAAAATGAAAAGTTACAAGGATCTGAAAGTGACACACTCCAAATATTATAATTTAGGAAAAAATACTAAAGGTTCACAGTAATTGTTTGGCCGCCACCTAATTGCATGGCAGTAGGAACTGTTAAATGAAATTGTGTTAACATTCCCTATCTCAGTTTTTATCGTATTTTGCATTCTTGCTTTTTTAATTATCTGTGAAAGGCAAGGACTTTATTCTGAAAAAATATTTATCCCCAGATTTTTGCCCATGTCTGACACTTAGAGAGACTTTATCCAGTACACAATTGTGGGGTAAAGCACAACTACTATATAAATTAGGCAGCTGCTCAAAGGACACATTAGAATAAAAACATTTAATGGTCTGGAGATATTTTCATCACACATATATGTAAAAATATACACTGGTATTACATTTTTGGAAACAAAAATGCAGAACCCTGTATATTTATGCATATCATGGTGGTGTTGCTGTTCTTTAGTTGCTAAGTCATGTCCAACTCTTGCAGTACACTCTGTCCATGGGCTTTTCCAGGCAATAACACTGGAGGGGGTTGCCATTTCCTTTGCAGAAGTTCTTCCCGACCCAGGGATCAAACCCACATCTCCTGCATTGGCAAGAGAGTTCTTTACCACTGAGCCACCAGGAAAGCTCACTTAATACATACAAACAGGACTAAACGAACAGAAGAGTACAAAACAGAAAACCCAATAATAAGTTAGGCAAAACATTGGGACAGATATAACAACCAACAGAAAACTCACGAACATCATGTAGCTGTAAGAAGCCATACACAAACAGCTACAGAGTATAGGATGCTACTTGCATAAAACTCAAGAACAGGAAAAAGCAAAGTATGTTCAGGTAATGGCTACCTTTGAGAAAATAAAGACAGTAAATGGAAGAGGGTGACAGTAAGTTCAGGGATGCCAAGAATGTTCTCTTTTTTTCCTTTTTCAGCTTGATGAAGGTATAATCCACATATAACATTGCAATATATTAATATATGAGCATGGAAGGTCTACCCTCAACAAATTTCAGTTACATAATACAATATTATCATCCATATGACCACTGCATTAGAGGCTCAGATTACTGTTTCACATTAGATCCCTGAACTTATTCCTCTAATAGGTGAAAGTTTGTACCCTTTTCCCCAACCTCTCCCTACTTCCCCATTCCCCAGCTCCTGGCAAGCACATTTCTATCCCTGGATCATAGAAATGTTATATATAATGATTCATTTGTTTCATTTTCTTTATAGACATTATACTTTCAAAAATAACATTTATTTAAAAATATTGATATGGGTTCTCACGGGATATCAAGTTTATGACTGATTTACTAATTTTCTTTTTCACAATATTTATTTCTATTTTATTTATCTGCTTGCACCAAGTCTTAATTGCACTACGCAGGATCTTTAGCTTTGGTATATGCGATCTAGTTCCCTGACCAAAGATAAAACCTCAGCCCTCTGCATGGAGTCTAAGCCATTGGACCACCAGGGAAACCTCTGTTTTGCTGATTTTCTTATTTTTGCCCATCATTTTTGTTTTCTATTTTCTACAGTGATCAAGTATTACTTCTTTTTAATCTAATTTTTATTTATGAGACAGTTTTCCATACCAGTATATATCAATCACATTTTGTACGATAATGTTCTAGTACATTTAACCCACCAATCCTCTACTGGTAGACTTTTGGACTATTTCTTTTTTTTTTTTATATATAACATGTGATGAACAGTCCTATGTAGGTATCTTTATATAATTGTGCTGTTTTCCATAGGATGACCAAGCATCTGTTTCAGAATAATACTTCCATAATATTTTAAAAAGTATTTTATTATAATTATAGTATTTTTGACTACTATTAAGTCCCACAGATCAGCACACAAGAGTAGGGTCATTGTGGAGCTTTTAATGCAGCAAAAGCCACCAGGGGAGTTGCAGTACTTCAGATCATCACTAGAGGGAGCCACCATCGCCTAGAGAGGAAGCCCACTGTAAGGCCCAGAGAAACAAACCTGACCCTTTCTCCTCCCTCCTGCAATGCGTAAGGATCAACCTCCTGGGGCACCAGGCAGACAGAGAAGGCAGGAGAGTGAATATGATGACTCAGCAAACAGAAAATAATCCTTCCCACTATGTGGAATCCCTGCCCCAGTCCGTAATCTCATCTTCTCTGTGTCCTCTGAAACTCATGAAAGGCTGGGTCCGTCTCTCTCTCTCTCTCTTTCCTTGGAATGTTAACTCACCCGCCTCTGGATTCCCACTTTTACAATCACATTATTCTTTGGCATCCACTATTTTCTTCCATTTAGGTAACAGACCACCTTAAAGACAAACTTTATTTATTGCTGTTTCTTTAAAGAAGTATGTGCCCAACAGAAGTCACCCTCTTTATAGACTGTTCACTTATAACAGTGCGATCCTTCTTTTTTATGGTACAGCTAGTTTCCCTTGATGCTGGTTTCACAGAAGCAGGAATAAATATTCTTTTACTCATGGTAGCAATACAATTCACATGAAGAAAAATATATTTCATATCTGAAATGTCGCTCTCTCCAAGTATTTTCATAAGCACTTTACACATAATATAAAACACTGGATAATTCTGAAACAAATATACTATATCTCAGGGGTAGTGAAGAGACCAGTAGGAAAAGGAGTCAGGTCATTGATTAGAGAGGAAGGAAGTCGGCAGTGGGTAATGGAGTGACGGGCTTCCTGAGGAATTAGTGTTTCAACAAAGAGCAACAGTACGTTTTTCTACTGAAAAAAACTTATTTACCACATATAATCCCTTAGGTAAAAAATGCTCTGAGACAGATGATAATGGTCTTTTGTTGCTTTTGTTTAGTCGCTAAGTCATATCCAACTCTTTGCAAACCCATGGACTGTAGCCCACCAGGTTCCTCTGCCCACGGGATTCTCCAGGCAAGAATACTGGAGTGGGTTGCCATTTCCTTCTCCGGGGGATCTTCCTGACCAAGGAATCGAACCTGTGTCTCCTGCTTGGCAGGCAGATTCTTTACCACTGAGCCACCTGGGAAACCCCAACTGTGGCCTTCCTTTATATAAAAATGAATTTTTACTTCTTAAAAGTGAAAGAAAATCTTCGAGACAGCTATTTAGAGAAACATTAATATACTACGTGGCCCATGCTCAAAATCAACCTAAGTTACTGTTGTCTTAAAAACAATTTACATTGTGAAAGTTGTGCATTAAGTTTTATTTGGGGCAAAATGAGGACTACAGCCCAGGAGTCTGTGTTTCAGATAGCTCTGAGAAATGCCCCAAGGAGGTGAAAGGGGAGCCAAGATATGTAGGAGTTTTTTGCAACAAAGGGCAGGTATTTGGAATATCAAAAGATTACCATTAATTAAAGAAAACCAGATACCCCAAGTTAAGGAACTTAGGGTTTCTCTATATATGTGAAGACGCAAAGTCTGTGCTCACTGAAATCATTCCTTTTGTATGCACCTCAGCTTTCTGGGGCCAGTATCCTGTATTTCACATCCTGAGTTTCGTCAGAGCTCACCATCAGGAGTGGCTACAGTCTGATGACTACTAGATGGCAGGTATTCTATACTTTCCTGAGTTCCCTCAGGGTTCACCAGTTCATATTGGAGGGCTGTAATTGCTGATGACTATGGAGATCAGTCCTGGGTATTCTTTGGAAGGTCTGATGCTAAAGCTGAAACTCCATTACTTTGGCCACCTCATGCAAAGAGTTGACTCATTGGAAAAGACTCTGATGCTGGGAGGGATTGGGGGCAGGAGGAGAAGGGGACGACAGAGGATGAGATGGCTGGATGGCATCACTGACTCGATGGACGTGAGTCTGGGTGAACTCCGGGAGTTGGTAATGGACAGGGAGGCCTGGCGTGCTGCAATTCATGCGGTCGCAAAGAGTCAGACACAACTGAGCGACTGAACTGAACTGACTGATGACATCCTTGCTTACTGATAAGGCAGGAAATATTCCGCTTCTCAATATGGTTTCTCAACAGACATTGAAGGCTGGATACCGTTCTTTGTTGTGGGGGCTGTTCCGTGTGATGAAGAATGTTTAATAGCATCTCTGGCCTCTACCCAGGGGCCAGCAGCATTTCCTGCAGGTGTGATGACGAAAAATGTCTCCACACATTACCAAATGTCCTTTAAATATTTTTTTAATTAGTTGCCAACAATGACACTAGAGATATTTCACAAGGAAATTTCAACTTCTTACACCTCTTGAGTTATCAGAAGATAAGGAATCCCTGAACTTTTGGGCTGACTGGTTTGACACAACTAGCAGCTCCCTTTAGAGCGTGCCCGACCTCTCGTTTATCGATGGTCCACACCAGTCTCTACAGTTCTTCACCGACGGTGTCCCCAGCCGTGCACTATGTGCTTCACACTATTTTTTCCACTTTACACTTGTTAGTTTCACTCAGATTTCACCTTGGCCACTATAAAATCTGAATTTGCAGCATCTCCCCCAATCACAAAGGACCTAGGAATTTCTGCTGTGAACAAGAAAGTAACTGATTTTTACTCCAAATAAAATATAAATAGCAATAAAGAAAATTACCTAAAGAGCAAGGTTAAAAACAGTCATCATGGTCTCACCGAGACCCAGGGCAGTGGCCTGTTATCTGATCTGTAGGGGAAAGCTAGCCCCACCCTCTGTTCTTCTTCAGTTTGTAGCCATTGTGACAACATCACCATGAATCATTTGCAACCAAAACTGGCATTTTTTTTTAAAAAATTGGTCACTCACCCCCCTCCCAGTAATCTACATGGCCATCCATCATGTGAGAGTCTGCAGCATCTCTATACCCAATAATGCACTGTATTGATCGATCATTACTGAACAAGCAGATTAAATGACTCCTGCGTTCATTTATCAAAATCTTATTTAAATCGCCTCAGCTATAATATCTGACCAAATACCAAGAAAAATCAATGAGATTAGAGATCTTGCTGCGAAACCTAAATGGCCACGTTAGTCCTTGCTGCGTAATGGATGGAATTAATGTAATCACTGTCTGCAGCCTCAGTCCCACCAGACACGGGGACAGAAGAGATGCTTTTTGCAGGAGAAAAGAAGAAAGAACAGAAACGAGGGTAGATGGGTGAGAAGGGGAGGGAGGGCGGAGGGAGTCTGTGTGAACACAACACGCACCAAACATTTGATATACAGCCTTTTACTAGAGACTCCAGAGATGCAAAAACAAGAAAAAAAAATCCCAACACATTATAGCATAGCAAGACGTGGGGACACCCACGTAGCAGGGCAAGCTATTCACCCGCTACTATGAGAAGAGCTCTTCTCCGAGATGGAGCCTCTGCCTTAAATGACTCAGTCAGACCCAGCTCCTTGACTCTCTGTCTTTTCTCACAAAAGCAGACCCAGGTCAAAAGCAAATTCTCCTGAGCACAGTCAAACCAGGGATTTTAATTTCCAAAAGAATAGGTCCATCTTCCTCTGCAAGAAAATTCCATTAGAAGACAATTCCCCTGTCCCAATAGGCTCTGTTCACCCTACATGACCTAGAAGGAGGAAAAGGGAGTCAGAGCTGGTAGGGGCACTAGCTGGTCCAAGTCCTACCTGCCCTCCACCCCCGCCCAGGTGATGGGGCCAGAGGCGGCTCCATCCCTCTGCAGGAGGGGACAAAATGTTCCAGTCCTAAGGCAGGGTTTCACACCTCCCTCTCACCCCGCCCAGTCCCAGGAGGTGCAAGCGGGTGGGTGGGTCATCCACAGAGGCACACAACTCCCAGCCCTGCAACCTGCCCTGTTCTTCTTCGGAGGTTTACCTGGCCTCTCAGAAAAAGAACTGCTTCAACTTAATCTGAGTTCACACTAAGGGGGACAAGTGATGGGGAATACTCAGTGGGGAGGAATTTCTGCCTCCCAAAGAACTGATGAGCTCTCATCTGAGGTAAGGGGTGTGTAGGTGGGGGACCCAAAGAACAGCAAGATGGAGGAGGCACTATAGCCCCTCCAGCACACGTGGGCCTCCCCGGAAAAAGGAGAAGAAATGCTGAGAAATCCAGTTCCCTTGGAGTTCTCTCTAATATAAGAGAGGAAGAATAACTCTCTACTGGGGACAGAGATGTGATTTCCTGGGCCACAGTCATTATGGTCCATTGAATTCACACACAGCAACCTCTACTTTGGATGCAGCATTAGGAAACTACCTTTAGTTAACCATCTCAACTAATGAGTTGGATGCTCTGCTTGCCCATTCATATTTGTGCAGCATGAGTTTGCTCTGTGTGGACTGGACAACATCTACTGGTCATCACAGCTGCTTCAGCTGAGTGCAGGCAGTGGAAGGGACCAGCAGGAGATGTGGGAGGGGAAGCAAAGAAGTGGGGAATTTCCTCTGTCTTCACTCCCCTTTGAGGCCCAGCTTCAGTGGAATGACCTGGCTTCTGCAGGGACCCCTCTCCTAGTCCCAGGATCAAATTTTCCCACCCCACCGCGGGCCAAGCGGCAGTGACTCCACCCAACTGGTGCTGCCCCCTAGGTTTCATCCCTTAACTCTGACCACACTTCTATCATTAACCCCACTAACACATTCCCTGCAAGCACCCATCTGGAGTATGTTACCTATTTCCTTCTAGGATTTCGACTCATGCACTGATGCAGAAGAATTCCATGACTTTGATAGTTGAAGTTTTTAAGATATTCATATATCTTTTCTAAAATAATTTTTTTATTTATTTATTTAGGCTATGCTGCGCCGTGCTGTGCAGGCTTTTCTCTTAACTGCCTTGAGCATGGCTCCTTTCTAGTTGTGGCACGCGGGCTGCTCACTGCGGTAGCTTCTCTTGTTGCAGAGCACAAGCTTTAGGGCATACAGGCTTCAGTAGCTGTGGCACGTGGGTTCACGGACTCTAGAGTGCAGGCTCAATAGTTGTGGGGCATGGGATTGGTTGTCGCCTGGCATGTGGGATCTTCCTGGGCCAGGGATCGAACCCACGTCTCCTACATTGGCAAGTGGATTCATTTCCACTGGGTCACCAGGTCAGCCGATATTCATATTATCTTATCAATACTTCTATAATTCGTGTGGCAAACATCCACACCTTTAGTGGTTATTATATACCAGGGCATCATTGCTGGACCAGGGAAATCCAAATAAATAAGACATGGTATCTACCCAGAGTCATTTTCAATGCCGGCAATCTCTCTTATTTCTGATATGTCCATTTCTACTCCGGCAGCTGCAGGAATTTTCATCACTCCAGGTATCAGAACCCTTGTTCCTCATACACAGACATATCCTCCTGATTGACACCTAATTATTGACAACTGAAAAAAAATATTCTACGGCTCTTGAAGATCTCAACCTGACAGAGCATACGTGAAAGCATGAGAGAAAAACACATTATATTCTGGCTTGTGCTACAAAGTCTTTTTTGTAGCCATCACAAAATCATTTTAAAACCACTCAATTCCTTTAAAAAATATGTGATTCTATTATAAGATGAATAGAGGGTTCATGCTGGAAAAGTCAGCTGATGGGATGGGAATGGATTTGTACATTTCTGCTGCTTTCTGTTATCTCAAGGATTCATTCTGTACACCATTCAGTTACCCTCAGCCGTTCCAATGTAATTATGACATTAAAAATGGATGGTGTCATTTTCATATTTGGGAGTTCTGAAATGAAGTCCAGTGTACAGCTTTTGTTGAAGAACTTTGGAAAAGTCGTGATTTATAACATATTGACTCAAGTGTGACCTCCCAAAGAAATTTTACCCTGGCTTAGTTTAAGGTTTTTCTGATGTGGACATTTTAAAAGTCTTTATTGAACGTGTTACAGGACAGCTTCTGCTTTTTGTTTTGGTTTTTTTGGCACAGAGGCAAGTGGGATCCTAGCTCCACAACCAATTATAGAACCCACACACCCCTGCATTGGAAGGTGAGGTCCTAACGACCAGACCACCAGGGAACTCCCTCTATCCTGGCTTTGATGTCAAGTGTCTCCCAGGTGGAAGAGCACAAATTCTTGAAATACCAATGGATATGACTTCATGTCTCATAAACACAAATATACAAGGCAGGTGTAGCAGGCTAATATTTGAAACGTGAAGTTGATCTCCCTTCTGGAAGTCTGAAAACCCTGGGTACCTTAGCCCCTGTTTTCTGGCAGGAGATACATTTCCAGCTATTTTCTCAGATGAAGGCTGCTGCTGCTGCTAAGTCGCTTCAGTCGTATCCGACTCTGTGCGACCCCATAGACGGCAGCCCACCAGGCTCCCCTGTCCCTGGGATTCTCCAGGCAAGAGTACTGGAGTGGGTGCCATTGCCTTCTCCACAGATGAAGGCAGAGCCCAAGAATTTCTTCCTTGTTTTTCATCATTAAAATGCGTGCGTGCTAAGTCACTTCAGTTCAGTTCAGTCACTCAGTAGTGTCCGACTCTGCAACCTTATGGACTGTAGCCCACCAGGCTCCTCTGTCCATGGGATTCTCCAGGCAAGAATACTGGAGAGGGTTGCAATGCCCTCTTCCAGGGGATCTTCCTGACCCAGAGACTGAACCCACATCTCTTACATCTCCTGCATTGGCAGGCAGGTTCTTTACCGCTGGTGCGACCTGGGAAGCCCCTTGTTAAAATGAACTCCTTTCAAAGACAGGAAAGGATTCATCATGTACACCACAGATGATGAGTGCCAGTGAGGCATCCAGAGACAGAGATGGAAAAAAACAATGCATAGATACTGACAGGGCCTCCCTGGAAGGGATCTGGCCCCTGCCCCTGGAGTAAGCCAGGCCTGAGTTTTTTTTTTTAAGTTCTGAGAGATCTTTCTTTTTTTTAATTTTTTTTACATTGACGTATAGTTGATTTACAACATTGAATTAATTTCTGCTGCACAGTAAAGTGATTCAAGTGTACATATTTATATATCTATTCTTTTTCATATTCTTTGCCATGATGGTTTTTCACAGGACATTAACTACTCCACAGTAGGGCTTTGCTGTTTATCCAGTCTATAGGTAATAGTTGGCACCTGCTAATCCTAAAACCCTAATCCATCCCTCCCTGAACACCTCCCCCTCAGCAACCACAAATCTGCTCTGTACATCCATGATTCTGTTTCTGCTTCATTGATAAGTTCAGTTGTGTCATATGTGGTATCATATGGTATTTGTCTTCCTCCCTCTGACTTACTTCATTTAGTATGATAATTGCTAGCTGCATTCATGTTTCTGCAAATGGCATTATTTCATTCCTTTTTATGGCTGAGGAGTATTTCATTGTTTATTTGTACTATGTCTTCTTTATTCATTCATCTGTCTGTGGATATTTAGGTTGCTTCCAGGTCTTAGCTATTGTGAACCGTGCTGCTATGAACATAGGAGTGCATGTATCTTTTCTGTCTGGCCAGACCTGTGTTTTGAATGAGGGTAGGCCCTATGGAGAGTGGAAACTGAAGACTCAGAAAGGCAACAGCAGCCTAGTGCTTGGAAAACCTCCTAGACTCTCCTGTGCCTTAAGCCAGGACCCAGCTGAGACAGGCACTAGAGCGCCTCATGCAAGTGCGGGGAAACCTCGGCAGGAACCTATGTGGATGGACGTGCAAGCATTAGGGAGGATGATGAACATTTTGGAAGACGCAAGTACAGGCAGATGACATGAGGAACCCAGACGGCCACCCCAGATCCTCCTGGGCACAATGCGTGTTCCCCGATTCAAGACAGAGCCTTGGCACCAGACCAGCTGGGGGCTGGCTCCTGCCACCCTCCTGAAATAGGGTTCAGAACAGAAGGTGACTGAAATTATAAGCAAGGACTCTCTGGGACAGTCAGATCCTGACCTCAGATCTTCAAATCTCATTTCCATCTTCTGCTCATTCTGTGACTTCAGTGGCCTGTCTCGCCCTTTCTAACTGGTTTTCTCTTCTGTCAACTATGGGGATTAGCAGCAACCACATCCTATAGTTGATGGATTAGATGTGTTGATCCATGAAAATTAGTGCCCAGCCCTTTGTTAGTTCACAATAAATAGAAGCCACTGTTACAAAACAATAATGGAAGACACATTCATTTGCCAGCTGTTCCTCATATGAGAAAGAACAACCAAGTCTCAAAGGATTCTTAAATCACCAATAAGACATTGACAAAGATCAACAAGTCAATGCAAAATGGCAGTAAGTTTGGAGAAAAAGACCATCATCTCTCAGGATGGCAGGAAAAGCAGGAGGAAGCACTTCAGCTGGGACTCAAATGAGAACCATGTGGGAGGAGCACTGGGGCCATCAAGGTCAAGTCTTTTCTCAAACTCCTCTGAATCAAAAATTAGGAAATACAATGTAAGTCCCATGTCTGTTGCTTTGGATGAGCCATGCAAGATCCTGGAGACTTCCGTAGCTTATCTACAAAATGAGAACCGTCTTCAAGGTGCTGTTTTACCTTTAAATGTCTGTGATATTGACACAATGGAAAGAGAGTCTTGATGTTTTCATCCTTGAGAAAAAGTGGCAAATAACTATAGCTGACCTTGGACACTTTTAAAGAAAACAGATTCCAAGACCATGACTGGGATCATTACTTTTCCTAAACTAACAACATCTGTATCTTCAGCAGATCACAAAGCATACATAATGATGACCTGAGGGTATTAGTCAGGATTCTCCAGAGAAAGAGGACCAGTAGTAGATAAATAGATAGATAATTGATAGATAGTAGATGATGGATGGGCTTCCCTGGTGGCTCAGATGGAAAAGAATCTGCCTGCCAATGTGGGAGACCTGGGTTCGATCTCTGGGTTGGGAAGATTCCCTGGAGAAGTGAATGGCTACCCAGTCCAGTATTCTCACCTGGAGAATTCCTAGGTCAGAGGAGCCCAGCGGGCTACAGTCTATGTGGTCACAAGGAGTCAGACACGACTGAGTGACTAGCACCATGCCACCAGATGATGGATGGATGGATAGATACATGACAGATGTGATTAGTCACTCAAATGTGTCTGACTCTCTGTGACCCCACGACTGTAGCCCCCCAGGCTCCTCTGTCCATGGGATTCTCCAGGCAAGAGCACTGGAGTGGGTTGCCATTTCCTGTTCCAAGACGATAGATAAATAAATGATAAATAAATGAATAGATAGATAATAGATGATTGATGGATGGATGGATAGAAAATTAAGTAACAGATACTATATGATTGATGGATGGAGGGATGGATGGATAGATAGACAGACAGAGACGAGAAACAGAGATTGATTACAGACACTGGCTCATGCAGTTAGAAGACCCATGAGACCTCTGCAAGATGGAGGCCTGAGAAAGCAGGTGATGTAATTCATTCCAAGTCAGAACATCTGAGAGTCAGGAGCACTGACGTCTGAGGGCAGGAGAAGGTAGACAGATCAACCCAAGAGAGACAGAGATGGCTTATCCTTCCTCCATCTGTTTGTTCTGTTCAGACCCTCAGATTGGTAAGATGCCCTCCCACATGGGTAAGGGTGATCTTCAGTTCACCAGTTCAAATGCTAATCTCTTCCAGAAACACCCTTGCAGACATACCCAGAGATCTTGTTTTACCAGTTCTCTGGGTGTCCCTAAGCCCAGGCAAGTGGGCACCTGACATGGACCATCACATGGGGTATGAGAATGTTAAAGGCTTTTCTGGGGGATTCTCCTGGCAAAGAGAGGTCCTCTGTGGCAAGTACATTAGAATGACTTCCAACAAAAAGTTTTTAGTCAAATACTGAAAAGTTTCATCAACAACCTTCTGAGAAAAGGAGGCCACACAGAAAATGCATTCATTCTGGGTCCTTAAACAAATAAGATTTGCTCCTTGTAAAGTTAACAGAAAACGTATTCTACTCGAACAAAACCTGCAGTGTTCTCCACGAGGAGTCGATTTCCCTGGGGTGCCTGTGATCTTCAGTCCCTCAGAACCCTTTAGAACAAATTGTCATAGGCCAGCACGCTTGGTGCAGCCCTGTGTCTTCCAGCTCTGTGACTCTGCTGATACCCTTCATCCCTGAGACCAAAAGTGATGAAAGCCCCATTCTTTGAAGCACTGGAATGCAAGAATCTCATCAATTTCAATTGCCCTCTGGCTTCCAGAAGAGGAACCCACTGGGAAGTTAGACCGAGGACTCTGACCCAGCAATATTGAGAAAATGAACACATCGCCTTTGTTTAAAGTGACTGAGGATCCACCGGGACATCACACTGTGAAGGCATCCTGAGAGGGCTTCTAGGACTCGCCATGCAACCCCAGGGCAAAAATCCAACTTCTTGTCCTATGTCTTTTATCACAACCACCTCGGCGCATCTCAATTCGGGCACCCGCTTTCCATGTCTCTGCTTGAGACAGGCTTGGACCTGGGACCTTATGTTGCAATGTATGCGCCTGGACACACCTCTCCTCCAGCAACAAAATACAAAGAAACTATATGGGATTAAAAATAACTGGAGCAAATTCTGGACAAAGGATACAAGAAGACCAATAGACACCTACTGCCGCTTCTGAAGAGTCTGGAGCAAATGCGGGCTACTGCGCAAGTCCCCTGCACACAACATCGCCAAAGGTGGGGCGAAACACCTGAGCCGCCCTTTCAGCCTGACCCCTGGACACACCCGTACCCTCACTCCCATAAGGAACCAGCTCGTCCCCACCTCAGGGAGCAAGCCCTGTGCAGCAGAGCCCCCAGTAATGCCTTGCCTGAATTTCTTGTCTGGCCTCTAGTAAATTTCTATTGATTGAGGAAGGCCAAGAACTCTGGTCAGTATCGTGAACATGATAAGAAAACCTGCCCACCACATAGCCTCTCTGCTGTGTCAGAAATTTCCTCCTTTGTTCTTAGCAATTATAATAGACAAAAGAATGACTTCCCTCCTCTCCACCAACAAATTCACATTCAGATCCTCGGAGCATGTGAATATGCCACCTTACAGGGCAAAGGAGCTTTACAGATAAGATGGAGTCAAGACTCTTGAGATGGGAGATGCTCCTGGATTATTAAGGTGGGCTCTACGTGATCCCAAGTGTCCTTATCAGAGGGAGGCAAAAGGAGCTACAGTGATCAGTGCATGTTAGACCAGGAAGACCAAGAAGAGCCAGGAGCCAGAGGGCAACTTCTAGAAGCTGAACAAGGAAGGAAGCAAACACTCCCCTGGAGCCTGCAGAAGCAATAGAGCCTTGCTGACACCGTGATTTTAGCTCACTGAAACCCATTTCAGACTTCTGACCTCTGGAAATGCAAGAGGGAAAAAACATGTGTTTAAAGCTATGAAATCTGTGGAAATTTGTGAAGCCACATCAAGTAATTAATCCAGGTATTTACCATGTTGTAAATTGTCTGAGGGCTATGAAGTCAGACTCTGTGTTGTGTGAGTAAATAATTTCATCTCCAGTATATAAACACTGAGAATATACAAAATGGAATATTACTCAGCCATAAAAAAGAATGAAATAAGTGACTTGCTGCAACATGGATGGACCTAGAGATTATCATACTAAATGAAGTAAGACAGAAAAAGAAAGACAAATATCATATGATGTCACTTATATTTGGAATCCAAAAAAGTGATACAAATGAACTTATTTGCAAAAAAAAAAACAGATGCACAGACATAGAAAACAAACTATGGGTAAACAAAGGGGAGAGGCAGCAGGGTGAATAAATTAGAAGTTTGGGATTCAGAGGTATAAAAACAGATGAACAGCAAGGTTCTACTGTATAGCACAGGGAACTATACTCAACATGTTTCGATAACCTTGGTGAAAAACAGAATCTGAAAAAGAATATATATATATACATATATGTATACATATACACACACACATATATATACAAACTCAATATATATATTGAGCAAACTCTGGGAGATAGTGGAGGACAGGGAAGCCTGGCATGCTACAATCCACTGGGTTGCAAAGAGTTGGACATGACTTAGTGACTGAACTACAACAGCATACACATATATAAGATTGAATCGCATTGCTGTACACCTAAAACTAACACAACATTGTACACCAACTGTACTTCAACGAAAGAAAATCATCTTCCTCATCTGTGCAATGGGGGTAATAGCAGTTGCTAGCCAATGGGCTATTTTAAAGATTACTGGTGGCGTTAGTGGTAAAGAATCCACCTACCAATGCAGGAGATATGAGAGACATGGGTTCGATCCCTGGGTCAGGAAGATCCCCTGGAGAAAGGCATGGTAACCCATTCCAGTAATCTTTCCTGGAGAATCCCATGGACAGAGGAGCCTGGCAGGCCTTGGTCCACAAGGTCACAAAGAGTCAGGCACGACTAAGCAACTTAGCTCATGGCACATTCTTCAAACAATGCCCAGCACATATCAATGTTAACTATCACTATTCTACTGAATGTCAATTTTCACCGTTTAATATTGCAAATTCTACAAAGTTAGGATAGCTCGGGGATGTACTTTCCTCAGCTCTGTGCTGAAACTATTATTGTTACATTTCAAGATTCTACTCCAGGATCTCATGTGCCTGAATGATTCCTATTTAATGATTAAAAGTGGGTGGGGAGGGAGATTTTATATAGCCCGCAGCAAGAGGAGACAGGCTGAAACGAAGCCTGTGACAAATATATATGTCTGTGCGTAATTGGAAACTGCAGTGCTAAATGTAGAGATTACGTATTTGCAGCCTTGCATATATCCCAATGTCTAAAAGCTCTCCAGGCTTTAAGAGCTGAGCTTGAGTGAGATAAGTGGAGGGTCCAGGTTCAAAACACAAGGAGGCCTCCACTGCCCAGCACAATCCCTGGACTTCAAGAGCTGGACTGAGTGCCAGGGCACCATATTGGACTCACCCTGGTCCCATCCTGAGCAGACCCCAGTGAGGAGGAAATCCCCAAATTGGAGACTCATAAAGACCTAGGGGGAAACACACAATGGCATCCAGACAGGGAAGTTGGATTCATCTACATAACATCACCTTCAAAACCAATCAGGAGAACTGGCTGGAAGTGTTGGGTAAGCAAAGCTCTATCACAGCATTTGCTTATCTTTAGACAACTTCCTTGCAATAGTGATGCTTACAAATGGATGATAGACAGACAGACAGATACGTTGTTATTGTTTAGTTCCTGAGTCATACTCTTTGGCAAACCCATGGACTGTAGCCCACCAGGTTCCTCTGCCCATGGGATTTCCCAGGCAAGAATACTGGAGTGGATTACCATTTCCTTTTGCAGGGGATCTTCCTGACCCAGGAACTGAACCCATGTCTCCTGCCACTGCAGGCGGATTCTTTACCACTGAGCCACCAAGGAAGTCAGATAGATACATACATACACACATAGATGATGGATGGATGGATGCAAAGGCAGAGATATAGATGACAGTCAGATGCATAGATGGCTGGATAGATAGATAATAGAGGGATGGGGAGGTAGGTACATAGACAGATAGATAAGATAGACATAGATACACTTCCCTGGCGGTACACTGGTTAAGACTCGGTGCTTCCACTACATGGGGCATGCGTTCAACCCCTGGTTGAGAAACTTAGATCCTGCATGCTGCAAGGTGTGGCCAAAAAAATATATATAGATGATAGATGGACAGATGGTTGGACATATGTATAGACAGATAGATAGGCAGATAGACAGACAAGTGGATGTCTATCTATCTATAGACATCCACAAACACAGATCTGGTCATTTTCCCAAGACCCCAGATGGTCCAGCCCAGGGATCTGGGGATGTCTTCCAGGCCATGTGGTAGTCGTTACCTTCTCACAACCAGCCCACCTGGATGGCCCTCTCACTCCACCCATTCCCCAGCATCTTCTGGTCCTGCTGCTCTAAGCTAGGAGGTGGAGCCCAGACTGCATGGATCCAGCTTTCTGGAGCTCTCTCACTAATCTAATTGCTTTTTCTTCATTTAAAAATGGAGATCCTAACAGTGGCAAGATGAAACCACACAAGTTGAGGTCTGTCTGTGTCCAGGGCTTACAGTCAGTTCTGGCGTGTGAATGACAGCTGGCAAATGTCAGCTATTAGTATCATCATAAAGAACAGCAGCTGGGCTGCTCCTGCCTTCAGGTCCCTCAGGACAGAGAACACACGGAACGCGCTCAATATGACATATGCTAAAAAAACAAAACAAAACAAGGAGCAAATTAATGAGCTTGAGGGGTGACTTTCAAAGGTAAGGATGATGGAAATTGTTCACGTGTGTAGAGTGAAGGTCTCTGATTCTTTTAGCCCATAAACCATTCTTCCCCACCTCCAAACAGACCTACCCAGCCCCACTGAGTAAGGATGCTGAGGACACTGTTAGGAGGGCCAGGGGTGGGCAGAGCTCACAGAGGGCATGCCCATCAGTCAGGGACCTGCCCCAGGGGAGTGAGTGAGGCCAAGCAGCCAGCTTTCCAAGACTGAGAACAACATCTACGGATGAATGAAAAGAAGTCAACTAATCAACTTTTTCAGGTAGAGGAGGGACACTTACAAGGGCTTTGGTGAAACAAGAGGTTTGAACAATCCAATCAGGGAAGCCAGGATGACTGGAACACAGGGAGGTGGGCTGATACCAGCTCATGCACAACCTTGCAGGTCAAGAACCTGCATCTTCTCTTGACCACAATGAAGTCATCAAAGGATGACTTCTGGAGATGACACTGGAGAGAGAGTCTTCCCTGGTGGTCCAGGGATTAAGAATCCACCTTGCAATACAAGGGATATGGGTTTGATCCCTGGTCAGGGAACTAAGATCCCATGTGCTGCATAGCAACTAAGCTGAGTGTGCCAGCTACTGAGCTCACACAATCCAAAGCCCATAAGCCACAGTGAAGACCCTGCATGTCACAACTAAAACCCAATGCACCTAAATAAATGAATGAGAGAGATTTGATTTCATGTGCCCTGAAAATCACTCCTGCTGCTGGGAGGGGAATGGGTTGCAAGGAGCCAGGAACAGAACTGGGGTGGATCCATGTGGACACTAACAAGGAAGAAAGATGCCAACAACCTGTACCAATGTAGTGAAACTGGGTATAGGAAGATGTCATTGGGCTCACAGCTGACTCGTTGGAAAAGACTCTGATGCTGGGAAAGATTGAAGGCAAAAGGAGAAGAAGGCGGCAGAGGATGAGATGGTTGGATGGCATCACCGACTCAATGGACACGAACTTGGGCAAACTTCAGGAGATAGTGAGGGACAGGGAGGCCTGGTGTGCTGCAGTCCGCGGGATCACAAAGAGTCAGATGCAACTGCGCGACTGAACAGTGACAACAACTTTGGGCTCAAAACACATTAAGGAGAACTCAGGACTTGAAAAGAACCCTAAAGCATGGGAGCGGGCAGTGGGCTGGAGTGCTTTGTAATATTGAACAAAGAATGTTCTATTTTCTTCTCTCTCAATCAAGAAACATTATTTCTCATGTATACACACAAGCCATTTTTGCTGGGAGGAAAGAGGTTTCATCATTTATGTAATCCTTTATTGAAGGCCTCCCAAGGCTGATGATGAGGTAATGAGAGCAAAATGCTTTATACTCTAAAGAGCCCCTGTATAGTGTGGGAGAGACACATGGTCTGGGGAACTTCAGGAAACCACCTGGTCACCCCATGCCTGAAACTGCTTCTCCTGCAGCCTCCCCGGCTTTGTGGACAGAGCCCCATCCTTCCCTCGGTCGGGGCCCTCAAACACTCTTGGTCTCAGTCGCTCAGTCATGTCCAACTCTTTGCAACCCCATGGACTGCAGCACGCCAGCCTTCCCCATCCATCACCAACTCCCAGAGCCTGCTCAAGCTCATGTCCATCAAGTCGGTAATGTCATCCAACCATTTTATCCTCAGTTGCCCCCTTCTCCTCCCGCCTTCAATCTTTCCCAGCATCAGGGTCTTTTCCAAGGAGTCAATTCTTTGCATCAGGTGGCCAAAGTACTGGAGCTTCAGCTTCAGCATCAGTCCTTCCAATGAATACCCAGGACTGATCTCCTTTAGGATGGACTGGTTGGATCTCCTTGCAGTCCAAGGGACTCTCAAGAGTCTTCTTGAACACCACAGTTCAAAAGCATCAATTCTTCGGTGCTCAACTTTTCTTTATGGTCCAACTCTCACATCCATACATAACTACTGGAAAAACCATAGCTTTGACTAGATGGACCTTTGTTGGCAAAGTAATGTCTCTGCTTTTTAATATGTGATCTAGGTTGGTCATAGCTTTCTTCCAAGGAGCAAACATCTTTTAATTTCATGGCTGCAGTCACCATCTGCAGTGATTTTGGAGACCCCAAAAATAAAGTCTATCATTGTTTCCATTGTTTCCCAATCTATTTCCCATGAAGTGATGGGACTGGATGCCATGATCCTCATTTTTTGAATGTTGAGCTTACTTCAGCAACAAAATAGAGGCTTGTAAATCAAAAGAGGCAGGGAGCAACAGTGGCTCTCTCTGCCTGTTAAAATGAAATGCTGTTTCAAAATACAATTGAGTCCAAAGCATCTCCCTATGGTTTTGATTTGCATTTCTCTTAGGATGAAAGATGCTGAGCATCTTTTCATGTACCCGTTGGCCATTTGATTATTTCCTGGTTAACTTTCCAAAATCAAGAGTTTCAAGTTTAGAAATCGTGTCGGGGCCCCGTTCCCACTCAGCCAGGACTGAACACCCGCTACTCTCATGGGCATATTCCCGCATATTCCCCCATCCTTCACGTGTCCCATCACTTCCTGCCTTTCCCAGGCGCCCTGCACTCATCAATTTCCTTGTAGGCATGGATTCAGGGCCCTGCCTTTTAAATGCTGGTTGGAAGTCATTTGCCAAGGCTGTTATCACTCACACACACAGAACTGCTTGTTTGTTTTTGCATTACATGTAGACTAACAAGACTATGTCTACATCTACTAAACAGGATTTGCAACTTCAGTAGAAACACCATGATGATTTTGTTAGTGGAAACATTGGCTGAAACCATTCTCCCTACACAGGCACCACAGTAACCATTTGCATGAGTTATTTTACAAAAGGAGGTCCTGGTAAGGAATATGGAACTAACAAGCCACCACCAACCAGAAGAATTCAGGAAAGGTCAAAAGGAGATTCCACATGTCTTACCAACCTCCCAGAATCCTCCTCACTGGAATCACCTTGGCTGAGTGATGTGCACGCCACGAGGAAGGAACCTGAGTCACGGTGATTGGCCAGAGACAACCTAGAAACTAACTCTATCACCATAAAACCCAAGGCTGTGAGCCATGTGGCAGAGCAGTTCTCCTGGGTTCACTTACCCTGCTGCTCTCAGCCCAGGCACGCCTTCCCAGTGAAGTCTCTTGCTTTGTGAGCACAAGTGTCTGCTCAGACAATTCATTTCCAAGTGTTAGACAACAGCCCACTCTTGGGCCCTGGAAGGGAGGGCGTCCCCAGCTTCCTGCAATAATTTTGTATTGTGTTAAAGCATTTTCCTAAGAAACCTTAAGGGCACTTCCAAATAGATTTGCTGGACAGAAAACTTGTCTTAGTATAATTTCATTCTTTCACTTTGCTGTCCTCACTCAGCCTTGTGATCTTAATTAAAACCAATCTCATCAGAGACTAATTCATACATTAATCTTGCATGATGCATCGCCAAACTTCAGTTATTATTTGCTTGATAGAATCCTAATTCTTTAAAATGATGAGGAGAGAAACATCAATTTGCAACTGCTCTGTCCCTGTGCCACCCCCCTATGACATTCCTGCTAAGATTTTTTTAAGTGGATTATAGTTCACCTTATCAGATATGGGGGAAAAAAAAACAGATGACTTCAGTATTTTTTAAATATTAAAAGGGGGGTTAAAAGTTTACTATATTTTAAATGCTTAACTTTACAATTTTACATTCCTACACACACAAATGTGCGTGTTCCATCACTGGAAGACAACTCAAAATATATCAAATGTAACAAATACCAAGGATGCGAGACTTAGGTCCAGTGGCACCTCATATATTGTCCTCTTACATCCTAAGAAAAGATGTCAATATCTTGACAGCAGGAATTTCTGAAGGAAGAGCCAGCAAATCAAACGTTCATGCCTCAGAACATTGGGAAAAATAAACTTTAAACTCTCTGTGGCCAGATAAGCTCTATCAAATTACCCTTTGACATTATTTGGAAACTTCAAGACTCTCTAATATTGTAACCAGAGGTTTTGGCTGACTTAAACACAACTCAGGACACTCCGGGTGTAAGCAGGAGCAGCAGAGTCCCTAACGTGCAAATCAGAGAGATTTGAAAGGCTCCTGGGGTTGGTCACTGTTATACTGTTATTTATAAGAATAAATATACATTTGGCCTTTCTCTACATTTCTGGCATAAAGCTTCTAAAACTCCTGGAATTTATTGTTAGAAGAGGTGTAAAGATATCTTTTGTTATTGATATATTAATGAGATGACTTTGGGACACATCTAAGGGTGGTGGCTGGTTGCCAGTGGAGCCAACCATCTGACTGGAGGATTGGGGCTCTCAGTCTCCCTAGCATCCCCTTCACTTTCACGTTTCACTTTCGTGCCCTGGAGAAGGAAATGGTAACCCACTCCAGTATTCTTGCCTGGAGAATCCCAGGGACAGGGGAGCCTGGTGGGCTGCCATCTATGGGGTTGCACAGAGTCAGACATGACTGAAGCGACTTAGCAGCAGCAGCAGCAGCATCCCCTACTCAACCCTGACTGCAGGGAAGGGAGGGAGGTTGCAAGTTCAGTCAGTCATCAGTGGTCAATAATTTAATCAATTGCACCTATGTAATGGAGCTTCCCTGGTGGCTTAGTGGTAAAGAATCTGATTGCAATGCAGGAGATCCAGGAGACATGGGTTTGATCCCCAGGGTTTGGAAGATCTCCTGGAGGAGGGCATAATAACCCATTCCAGTATTCTTGCCTAGAAAATCCCATGGATAGAGGCGCCTGGTGGGCTACAGTCCATGGGATCATGAAGAATCAAATATGACTGAAGCGACTGGGCACACATGCATGCCTATGTGATGTGTGCTGTACGCTGTGCTGAGCCACTCAGTTGTGTCCGACTCTTTGCGACCCCATAGACTGTAGCTCGCCAGGTTCCTCTGTCCATGGGGAATGAAGTCTCCATGAAAACCCAAGAGATATGTATATGTATGTCTGAGTCCCTTCACTGTTCACCTGAAACTATCACAACACTGTTAATCAGCTATACTTCAATACAAAATTTAAAAAAAAAATTAAAATAAACGCAAGAGGACTAGACTGGGAGAACTTTGGGGCTGAGAACACTTAGAAGCCTGGGCATGGCGGTGCCTGAAGAGCTCTGTACCCTTCCCCCACCTTGCTCTGGGCTCTTCAGTCTGTCTGTTCCTGAGTTATAGCCTTTTATAATAAACCAGTAATCTATGAGTAAAACGTCTCTCTGGATTCCATGAGTCGCTCCAGCAAGTTAATTGAGCCCACGGAGGAGAGGTGTCATTGGAACCTACAATCTATAGCCAGTCGGTCACAGGCAACAGATGACTTGGGGTGGGGCTGTCTCATGGGACTGAGCCTTTAACCTCTGAGGTCTGATGCTGTCCCCCTGGTAGATAGGGTCAGAACTGAGGTGAATCACAGGACATCCAGCTGGCGTGGGAACAACTGCCACCCCAACACACTCTTCCTTGGAACTGGTCTCAGAATAGCAGTCACGGAAACAAAACTCCACCTGGAAAGGACAGAACCCTGAGCAGCTTTGGAGATTCAGGCGTGAGAACTGAGGAAATCATGTCCAAGATGCCCCAGTTTCGATAAGATAAAGCCCTACCACTTCTGGGTTTTTTTTGTGACTCCGCTGGGAAATAACGTCTTACTGGTCCAGTGGTGGCAAGACTAGCTGCCCTGGCCAGGAGGTGAGGTGTCTTAATAATTCCACCAAAAAGAATAAGAATAATAATTCCACCAAGCCTGTATCTGAAGGAGACAGTATGGTACCCAAAGCAACTAGTCGGAGGTTGTTGGATGAATGGAGCGTGGATGTTGGACAGACAACAGCCACAGACCTCCATCAACCTGTCTGTTAACATTTAACTTTCAGGACCCAAGGGTATGGCTACTTGTTCTTTTTTTATAAAGGAATCTTTTATAAAAGATTTCACGTATAGTTGTTGTGCGTGCATGTCCAGTTGTATCTGACTCTTTGCCACCAGCCCGCCAGGCTGCTCTCCATGAAATTTTCCAGGCAAGAATACTGGGGTAGGTCACCATTTCCTACTCCAAGAGATCCTCCTGATCCTGTGTCTCTTGCATTGGCAGGCAGATTCTTTTACCACTGAGTCACCTGGGAAGCCCATATATATATGCATATATGTATAAGCTGTATGTATTACATGCCTTCAGAGAAGGCAATGGCACCCCACTCCAGTACTCTTGCCTGGAAAATCCCATGGACAGAGGAGCCTGGTAGGCTACAGTCCGTGGGGTCGCTAAGAGTTAGACACAACAGAGCGACTTCAGTTTCACTTTTCACTTTCCTGCTTTGGAGAAGGAAATGGCAGCCCACTCCAGTGTTCTTGCCTGGAGAATCCCAGGGATGGGGGAGCCTGGTGGGCTGCCGTCTCTGGGGTCACACAGAGTCAGACACAACTGAAGTGACTTAGCAGCAGTAGCAGCATAAGCTGTAATGCACAGCATGTGGGATCCTAGTTTCCTGATCAGGGATTGAAGCCATGACCCCTGTGGTGGAAGTACAGTCTCAACCACTGGACTGCCAGGGAAATCCCACGGTTTCTTGTTCTTGATGAGGGTTTGCTCAAGGCAAGCAGTAGTGAAACTTCTTCCTAAAAAAACCTAGAGATGGTTATTTAAACAGAGGCTTCTCTGTAAACCCAGATTTACTGGAAACATTTCTATCAGTGCAGCTATCCTCAGAACTTAAGGATACGATGCTTCCAAATTTCCTTTGATTTGCACCTCGCACTAACATCAGGGCCCGCTCCCCGCAACAGACTGAATACCCCACAGGCATCCTTTCTCATCATCATTGCTCTTGTCTGAAAAGTGCCAAAAGCACTCAATACCGAAAAATTCACAAAACACAATGCAATATATAAAGTCCTTTAAAGCCAATAGCTCTTGCATTATTCAGATCTGAAAGAAATCAGAAAGAATCTTTTCCCCTAAACTTCATCCAATTGATTTAAAGAAAGAATTATTTTTTTTATAGGCCTTCCAAATGTCCTCCAAATTACAAAGAGATTCCGGTAAAAATACGGCAGATCAAATCCTGGATTTTCACAAATCAGTAAGCACATTTATTTAAACAATGTAGAATAATTTGAAATGCTTTCTTTCCCTGAAAAATAAGGGTAGACTGACAAGTTAATTGAAAAAAGACATACACACTCATACACAATCACACGATGTTCAGCAAGTACTGGAAATGACACACTTAGAATTCATCAGTTTCAACAAAAGGAAATTAAAGAAGCCCATTTCCTGTGTGTTTTCTGTTACATAAGGCACATTTATTCCCTTGATGACTATATATATAACTCTCTACTGGTGCAGGGCACTCTGGTAAGTGTAGTGGAAAAATATTTTTGATCGTTACTTGATACATCCCTCCCTATAATTCTTTTCTCATCTTTGTCATAACATTTTATTTTATTCTTTCCCTTGGTGCCTCCCTCCCGCCACCCCACCCCCGGCCACCCACCCCCCCCCCCCCGCCCACCAAACACTGTCTCTATCAGACCCTGATACTACCAGGCCACAAATTCCCAATTCACTTGTAGCATAAATGCAATGAATAAAAGCAAAATCTTAGCTTCTGAGTGTAAGAAACTCAGGTCAACCCAGCCCTATACAATAGATTTTGAAGAATCGGTCCTTTATTCAAACAATTAGAGGATAATTTTCTGATTCAAGGAAGGGGAACAGATACAAAGCAAAGAAGAAGAAAATATACATTAGGAAGAGATTCAATGAAATGGTATTTGAATCTGCCTGCTCTTCAGAATTGCCTCGAAGGGCAGGTGGAGTGAGGTGAGATAGAATCTCACCCCGCTTCAAATATATTGGAAGATCTCTCAGCAGAAGCCATCTGTGCCTTAAATTTCCATGGAAAATCTTGGATGTCCAAACCTATCAGAATCCCCTACTCTTCCATGGGAAGAAAACCAAAGAACTAATACAAACAGCTGTTAAGTAAGGAAGTTTGGGAAACTGAAGCAACACCACTAACAGTCTGTTTGACCCCAAAGAAGAACAGGAGAGCTAGTCCGCAAGGGGTTCATGCTCTGCTGGAATAACGAGTCTAGATGAAGGGACACCATGGTAGAATGACATCTGGACCAGGCAGCCAGAGAGCAAACACGGAGATGATGTTCTCAGAAGATGCGAGTATGGATGCAGAAGTGCTAAGGGCTGAAACCCAGCTGAGATAACGTGCATCTAGCTGAAGCCCCGTGACCTGGGACTCAGATCCCACCCAAGGGGAAAAAAGAGGAGGCCGGAAAATCTTCAAGGATTATCTACATTTGGTGAAGTAGCCTGAAAAATCACCTCCATTAAAGGGAGTGGGATGAACATAAAGACTAAAGAGACAGCAATTCTGCCTTTAGTAGCCTATCGTCTAGACGAAAACCAAGCACTTAAAATCGAGAAACATTCAACTTAACACTTACACAGGGACTGGAGGCATCTTGTGATGTCTTAAGTAAACAGAGCAGAAATGGGTTTAGGAAATCTGCCACATTGTTCAGCAGGACAACACAGAGATATATGGGCATTTTCCAATAACAATGACACTTCTGTTAAGAAATACTGTCCAGGGACTTCCCTATTGGTCCAGTGGCTAAGACTCTGTGCTCCCAAAGCAGGGGACCTAGGTTCAATCCCTAGTCAGGGAACAAGATCCCACATGCTGCAAATAAGACCTAGCATAGTCAAATAAATAAATTTTGTTTTTTTTAAAAAGAAATATTGTCCAAAACCTGGAAACAAGACAAGAGCATGACTTCTGTCCTTCCATTATTATTGGTTAACAGGCTCACCTGAGGGCTGTTTAATTTTCTAGAAGGAGGCACCTATGTTTGGCTTGGCTATTTACTACTGGTTTGGTGTCTTTATACAGTGAAGCTATATATTACTTGGGGTTACAGCTTATTTGCCCTGTAGGGCATAAACCCTCCTTGCAGCTAACTCAGTAGCTCGATATAACATCCCTTTATCGAGTTATCTATAAATATCCAGCTTTTCAAAGTTGACCTTCAAAGGTCTTGAAAGACAACCTTGCCACCTATCCGGTTCCCTCATTAATGAATGAAAGGGATCATGCTCATGTTACAGGTGACACATGTTCATGCATATTTTATTTTTTGGGCATGCTGCACAACTGGTAGGACCTTGAGTGTGTGTGCTCAGCTGTGTCCAACTCTTTGCAACCCCACGAACTGTGGCCCACCAGGCTCCTCTGTCCATGGGATTTCCCAGGCAAGAACCCTGGAGCAGGTTGCCCTTTCCTTCTCCAGGGGATCTTTCTAATCCAGGGATCGAACCCACGTCTTTCACATCTTCTGCACTGGCAGGTGGGCTCTTTACCTCTAGGCCACCTAGGATCTTAGTCCCACTCCAGTATTCTTGCCTGGAAAATCCCATGGACAGAAGAGCCTGGTGGTTGACAGTCCATGGGGTCACAAAGAGTCGGACGCAACTGAGCACACACACGACAGACAGACGTGTCTGTCACGCACAGTGAAGTGAGTCAGAAAGAAAAAACAAGTATCGAATATTAACACATGTATGTGGAATCTAGAAAAACAGTACAGACGAAACTATTTGCAGGGCAGGAATAGAAAAAAAGACTTGTGGACACACAGGGGAAAGGGGTGGGTGAGATGTGCTGGGAGAGATTAGGACTAACATATATACACTTGTGTGCATAAAACAGATATCCTGTGGGAAGCTGCTGTATAGCACAGGGAGTCCAGCTCCGTGCTCAGTGGTGACCTAGAGGGCTGGGGTGCAGTGGGGAGGTGAGAGGGAAGTCCAAGAGGGAGGAGATATATGTGTACACATAGCTGATTCACTTCACTGTACAGCAGAAACCAATACCACCTTGTAAAGCAACTATACCCCGATTGTTTTTTAAAGGCTTGAAATGGTAAATTTTATGCAATGCATATTTTACCACCATTAAAAATAAAAATTCAAAAAGAAAACAGAAAAAGAACAAATGTTCTAAGGAATGATGTTACACAGTGCTAGAATAATTCAAATCGAGTTTATCACTCACCCAGCTGTCCAGCACGAGGTTCACAGAGCTCCACCATCAACAGTCAGCATGCCACCCTCTACCTCCTTCTGGGTATGGCTCTGACATTCCCTTCCTTAGTGCACACCACCGTCCCTCACCCTCTCCAAGCACCTCTTCCTCCTCCTCTCATCTCCCCTTCATCCCTGTCCCAACTGATGGCTGTTACTTAAAAGACTGCTGCTAAGTCGCTTCAGTCGTGTCCAACTCTGTGCGACCCCATAGATGGCAGCCCACCAGGCTCTGCCATCCCTGGGATTCTCCAGGCAAGAACACTGGAGTGGGTTGCCATTTCCTTCTCTAATGCAGGAAAGTGAAAAGTGAAAGTGAAGTCACTCAGTCGTGTCCAACTCTTTGCTACTCCATGGACTGCAGCCCACCAGGCTCCTGCACCATGGGATTCTCCAGGCAAGAGCGCTGGAGTTGGGTGCCGTCACCTTCTCCTACTTAAAAGACACTCGGTCTTTATTGAAACAGATATGTGGATTCAACACACACAAGAATTATTTTTAGGGGGCAGATTCTTTTTATTCTTTTAATTTAATTTTTATTTCCTATTTATTTCATACATCATATTTAATTTTTATTTTATAGTTGATTTACAATGCTGTGTTAGTTTCAGGTGTACACCTAAGTGATTCAGTTATACATATAAATACATCCATTCTTTTTCAGGTACTTTTCCCACGCCCATTATTAACCAATATTGAGTACAGTTTCCCTGAGCCATACAGTAGGTCCTAGTTATTCATCTATTTTTTATATAGCAGTGTGTATCTGTTCATCTCAAATTCCCAATGTATCCCTCCTCCCCATCTTTCCCCTTTGGTAAGTTTAACTTTGTTTTGAAGTCTGTGAGTCTGTTTCTGTTGTATAAATTAGTTCATTTGTATCATTTGCTTAGATTCTACATATAAGTGATGTCATACGATATCTGTCCTTCTCTTTCTGACTTGTTTCACTTAGTATGATACTGTCTAGGTCCATCTGTGTTGCTGCAAATGGCATTACTATGCTCTTTTTTATGGCTGAGTGGTATTCCATTGTATACATGTATCACATCTTCTTTATCCGTTCCTCCATCAATGGACATGCACATTGCTTCCATGCCTTGGCTATTGTGAATAGGGCTGCTATGAATATTGGGGTGCAGGCATCTTTTCACACCACACACAAAAATTTGGTTGCCATAATCATGAAAATTAATGCAAGCCAAAGTCAGAGTCAAGGGAAAAGCAGACCACTATCCAGATGTGCTATTTAACCTATCATTTATCAGATGCTCTCTAAAGTTTTCACATTAAAAATGAGCTTTAAATGCAGCCCCATTTTCCAGGAGGGAGATTCTGCCATTATCTCAAAAATTAACAGCACCTATGGGAAAACACGGTCTTGGTATTAAAAATAATCCAGTATGAGATGTCTTCTTTTTTTTCCTTTCATCTCACGCTTTGGCAGAGGGGTCACTGCTGAAAGGTTGCCAGTTTAGTTTGTTCTGACTATATGTCTGTGGATTCAAATACCATCTATATGCCAATGACTCAAAAATTCAAAATCTCAGCCAAAATCCTGCCTGTGAGCTTCAGACCTTTGTATTTAGCTGCCTACTCACCAGCTTCTTATGGATGTCTTGCTGGCATCCCAAATGCAACTTGTCCAAAGCCAGCCTCAAGATTGCTCTGGCCCCAACCTGCTTCTTGGCCAAAGTTTGTTGTCTAAGCAGAGAATGGGAATCTTGGGGACCTCCTTGTCACTTTCTTTTCTTTCAACCTCAGCGTCATTCATTTGCCAAGTTCTCTTAAATCCATCCAGTCCTCTCCACTGTCATCACCTTGATCCAAATTGCCTTCCAAAGCAATGAAAGTAAACTATTGTTTCTCTCTCTCCCCCTCCCTTTTTTTTTTTTTTTTTTGGCCACACCTTACAGCTCGTAGGATTTAGTTCCCCAGTTCAGTTCAGTTCAGTTCAGTCACTCAGTCGTGTCTGACTCTTTGCGACCCCATGAATTGCAGCACTCCAGGCCTCCCTGTCCATCACCAACTCCCAGAGTTCACCCAAACCCATGTCCATTGAATCAGTGATGCCATCCAGCCATCTCATCCTCTGTCGTCCCCTTCTCCTCCCGCCCCCAATCCCTCCCAGCATCAGAGTCTTTTCCAATGAGTCAACTCTTTGCATGAGGTGGCCAAAGTATTTGAGTTTCAGCTCCCCAACCAAGGATCAAATTTGCACCCACTGCAGTGGAAGCACAGAGTCATAACCACTGGACTTCCAGGGAAGTCCCTGTTTGTTTCTCTTTAAGGGAAACATGATCATGCCTCACCTTGGCTGAAAAGCTTGCAACAGTATCCACAGCTTAGGAAAAAGCCATGACATGTCCACCCTGCACTTCCTGTGCCTCCTACTAACAGTCCTTCTCACCACCTGCTCCCCTGCCCTCTCTGTGTTACCTACATGGGCTTTTCTTAATTTAGACTATTTCTCTATTTCTGAGCTCAAATAGCTGAATTTGTGTAAATTTTTATTCCTTTTTTTCATTTTATTGTTTTTATTGAAGTATAATTGATTTACAATGCTGTGTTAATTTCTGCTATACAGCAAAGTGATTCATATACACAAATATATATATGTATGTATATATATATAGAGAGAGAGAGACAGAGAGAGCGCCATGGAAGCAACCCAAATGTCCGTTGACAGATGAATAGGTAAAGGAGATGTGGTACATGTACATAATGGAATATGATGGAATATTACTCAATCATAAACAAAAACAATAATGTCATTTGCTGCAACATGGATGGACCTAGAGATTATTATACTCAGTGAGCTAAATCAGCTAGAGAAAGACAAATATCATATGATATCACTTGTACTTGGAATCTAAAAAAACACAAAATGATACAAATGAACTAATTTACAAAATAGAAACAGACTCACAGACTTTAAAAACAAATTTATGGTTACCCAAGGGGAAAAGTGGTGGGGAGGGTAAAATTAGGAGTTTGGGATTAACAGATATGCACTACTATATATAAAGCAGGTCACCAACAAGACCTACTATATAGCACAGGGAACTCAACTCAGTATTGTGTAATAATCTAAATGGGAAAAGAATCTGAAAAAGAAGAGATATATGTGTGTGTGTATATATATATATATATATATAACTAAAAAAAGAAATTAATTAGGAATGCAACTTGGTTTCTGCTTCCTACACTAGAATAAATACCCCATGAGGGGTTGCTCCTGCTAAGCTGTGAAGTCACTTCAGTCGTGTCTGACTCTGTGCGACCCCATAGACGGTACCCCACCAGGCCCCCCTGTCCCTGGGATTCTCCAGGCAAGAACACTGGAGTGGGTTGCCATTTCCTTCTCCAATGCATGAAAGTGAAAAGTGAAAAGTGAAAGTGAAGTCACTCAGTCATGTCCGACTCTTCACGACCCCATGGACTGCAGCCTACCAGGCTCCTCCGTCCATGGGATGTTCCAGGCAAGAGTACTGGAGTGGGGTGCATAAGGGGTTACTCTTTTTTAAATCATCTCTGTAATTCCAGAACATCTAAATGCCTGGCAAGAGACAGCCATAATATACACATTTGTTGTATAAATGAGTGAAGGAATGATGATAATAACATATATCCAAAGTGGTGCCAATTCCCCTAATAACAGTTATGAAATTTAATTCATTTGGCAGCTTTTATACTTATTTAAGAATCCTTCCAACCTAAATATTTTCTGGAAGTCTCCATAACTAGAAATATTGGAATCTCAATGCCTTGGAACTTTCTGGAATGGTCCAGAATTAGAAATATTGAAACTTTAATGCCTTGGAACTTTCTAAAGTGTTATTTTTGGAAGACTTTTTTGGACTTTCTCAGCATTCCAAGCCTCAAATCTTTCAAGGTGACCTACTAATTTTATAGAAGTATGAACCGAATCTCTAGAAGGACAGTGAATCTTCAGTAAACCTCAACCTTGCCGCACTCCTTTCATTTCTTGGCCACTGAGCCATGTTCCCACACTGAGACTATTTCTATGGACAAAATTTAAGAAAAACATTTGTTGGAGCTGGGCCTTTGGTTGTTTTTATATGCCGTGAAAAAGTGTAAAGTAATATAATCTTTCTGAAGAGAAACTGGCTCTGAAGTCCAAAGACCCTTTGAACCAGCAGAGACAGAGAGGAAGCTTTGCCCTCAGGAGACAAGAACTCAAAGGCTGGACCAACTCATCTGCAAAACGGAGATTATTACAATGTCCTGCTCATTAAATGAGAGAGCATCTAAGTATTACAGAACCAGACACACACAGGAATTAAATTTCTGTTATTATTTCTATCACTCCTACATGCAGGGATTTATCCAAAAGGAAAAATCAAAGACAAGCAAAAGTTGATGTGTATCGCCATGGTTACTGACACACCATTCACAACAGTGAAACATCAGGCACAAAGTCACTTTTAGGCAAATAAACCAGTGAGAGAAGACCAGATAAACTGCTACAATCAGATTCGACAGAGACCATTAAATGTGGTTGTGGACAATGACATTTCCTCTCTCGATGCATAGGAAGTCCCCCCTGAGATTCAGAGAGGGGTCATGTGTCTGAGATTTAGTCCAGGGAATGGACAGAGGCAATTAAGCCAATGCTAAACCTGGACGTTAAAATGGTGCCTTATGGTTCCTGGGGAAAAAAAAAAAAAACTAAACTAATAACAGAGTTGTCATGTGGCCCAGCAATCCCATCCCTAGGCATATATCTGAACACAACTCTAATTTGAAACGATGCATGCACTCTAACATTCATAGCAGCACTATTTACAACAGCCAAGGCACAGAAGCAACCTAAATGTCCATCAACAGAGGAATGGATAAAGAAGACGTGGTCCATATACACAATGGAGTACTACTCAGCCATAAAAAAAGAATAAAATGCATTTGCGGCAACATGATTGGGCCTAGAGATTATCATACTAAGCGAAGTATGCTAGAAAGAGAGAGACAAATACCATATGAGATTGCTTATATGGGGAATCTAAAATATGATGCAAATCGGTATGTCTAGGAAACAAAAACAGACTCACATACATAGAGAACAGACTTGTGTTTGCCAAGGGGCAGGGGAGTGGGTTTGGGAGAGAGGAGAATTGGGAGTGTGGGATTAGCAGATGTAAACTCTTGTACATAGGATGGATAAACCACAAGGACCTACTGTACAGCACAGGGAACCATATTCAGCATCCTGTAATAAACCATCACGGAGAAGAATATGAAAAAGAATAACTGGATGCTTGGGGCTAGTGCACTGGGACGACCCAGAGGGATGGTGTGGGGAGGGAGGAGGGAGGAGGGTTCAGGATGGGGAGCACATGTATACCTGTGATGGATTCATTTTGATATTTGGCAAAACTAATACAATTATGTAAAGTTTAAAAATAAAATAAATTTTAAAAAAAAAGAAAAAGAATATATATGCGTGTGTGTATAAATGTATAACTGACTCACTTTGCTGTCAGCAGAAGCTAACAGAACATGTAAGTCAACTGCTCTTCCATGAAATATCAACTAGAAAAAAAATCACTCCCTTTTGGATGTGCAACTCTCTCTTCTCTTTTTACATGGATCCCGGAAACCATATGTTCCAGAAGGATCAAACAACCCAAATACTTGGTCAATGCTTGAAAGAGTTTCTCAAGAGAGATGCTTCAACCAGAAACTTTAAAGGAGACTTTGCATAAGGATGAAATATACATTTGCTGTAGAAAACCACTAATAGTCACAATTTATGAGTTACTGCAACCAAACCTCTCCTATCTTGATGAATAGCTATGCCAAAATGCATACATAAAATGGAAAATAAATCTGTTCATGATCCCAGATAAATAACAATTCAAAAACATGCATAGAAAAAGAGAAAGATATTTACCAAAACATCGACAGTTGCTGCATCTGAATACAATATTGTGAATTTTATGTCCATGTTTTCCTATAATACTGGTCCTCTGAATAGCCCTTGTAAGCCATATTTAATTTCAAAATAAAATTTAAAATAGTAAAAACATATAATCAAGCAGCCAAATTCACTGTGGGGATTAAGCTTTTGTCATTGACTTTATCTTGATCATCATATCGAGACACATTGAGAGAAATTATGTATGTGGCTATGATTATGGAGTGGGGAGGAATACAAGCTTTAAATACAGGGATTTAGCAAAATAAGCACATTCATCCTGAGCCCATTTGTATAAGTGTATTTAATAGCATCTGGCATAGTGCATGGCACACTGAAGGCATTTAGAAAACACTAATTTTCCTATGGTTTGTGTATCTTCACTCTTTTAGTCCATTAGGAGATAAGTGCCTTATAAATGGTAAGAATAACTCAGTAAACATGGGCTGACGGATTCAACTGTAACATCTAAATATTGTTTTGCTCCCGGTACATGTCTGCTATAATGTCAGAAGGAAGAGAGAGCTTTATTCTGGAGCAGACACTCCCACTCTCCAGCATGGGGCTGGCTGCCCCCCACACAGGCCTGGTACATGTACCCTCCTCCTAAATATCAGATGACACCCCTTACATGTGGAATCTAAAAAGAAATAATACAAATGAACTTATTTTACAAAACAGAAACAGACTCCCAAACTTAGAGAACAAATTTTTGGTTGGCGGGGGGAGGATGGGGAGAAGGGGTATTTAGAGTTTGGGACTGCCATGTACATACGGCTATATTTAAAATGAATAGCAAACAGGACCTACTGTATAGCACAAGGAGCTCTGCTCAATGTTATGTGGCAGCCTGGATGGGAGGGGAGTTTGGGAGAGAAAGGATACGTATATATGTATGGAGGGCTTCCCACGTGGCTCAGTGGTAAGGAATCCACCTGCTAAAGCAGGAGATGCGAGTTCGACCTCTGGATCAGGAAGATCCCCTGGAGAAGGACATGGCAACCCACTCCGATAATCTTACCTGGGAAATCCCATGGACAGAGGAGCCTGGCGGGCTACAGTCTATGAGGTCAAAAGACTTGGACATGACTTAGAGGCTGGACAACAGCAACATATGTATGGCTAAGTCTCTTTGCTGTTCTCCTGAAACTATCACAACATTGTGAACTGGCTGTATCCCAATGAACAGTTAAAAACATGTACCCTCTCCCCTGATCCTCAGATTGAATCCCCAAGCCTGAACTCTGTGCTCAGAGCCTAGATCCCAAGATAAGCCCCAGGGCTGGACCACCCCACATGAACCTGGAGAATATGGCTTCCCCTACCACCTGTGAAGTAACCTAGAGCACTACCATGGATTTGCCTTCCCAAGTATCCTCCCAGGAAGAGTTGATAACATCTGGAATTGCAGGGGCATTTCATCCACTAATATTTGGGAGTCAGTAAAGAATTGGCAGATAGATCCACTTCCATCCTCCCAGTTGGACTGCCAAGCCCCACCCAAACACACAGAAAAGTGACACGTGCAAGCTTTGTCTCAGGGTCTGCTTTTTAGGGCTTTTTAGGGAAGGTGGGCTGACAACCCTGAGTACCCATGTCTCTCCATGTCCTGTTTTAACTTCCAACAACTTCTGTTTGCAGCTATGACACATTCCTAGAAGCTGAGTCAATATCCCTTCCCGAGAAAAGAACCTGCCGTCCTGGGCTAGGTCATCAGACTATTGCATTTTCTGTCGACCACGATGGGTACACAAGTGAGTCCATGGCCAACATGGATCCCAACAGGGTGACCATCAAGATACACTACTCAAAGGCTGGACTAATGTGCTCGCTTCCCTTCACGACTGGGGTCAATGCAGTGATTTTTTTTTCTGCCATGAGACACTCTAGCCTGAGGAGGAAGCAAGCCAAGAACAGAACTGGGACAATCCAAAAGAAGTGAAGCTAGAGCTTCCAATGTACAGTTATACCACTGGATCAATCTATACCCGAATCTGACCATCCCTAAGTGTTTCAATTACATGTGCCTATAAATTCTTCTCATTGTTTAAGTCAGTTTGATTTGTCTTTCTAGTCATTTGCAAACAAAACATGCTCAATGAAGGTAGGATGGATATGTGACTGCAAAAAATAGCTCAAATCTAAATCTCCTAATGAGAGGGACAGAGTAAAGAGACAAAGTGGGTGATAAAATAGTTAATCCCACCAGGGGACTGTAAGTAGAAAAATATGGGAGACCCCCATAAGTTAATGATTACTCGAGAGGTTTGCTTAAAGGCAAAACCAAGCAGGCTTGCTTAGCAACAAAACCACGTGGCAGAAGCATGAGACATGCCCCCAAACAGTAAAACAATGAGACCCACATCCTGCTCAGTGAACTCAGTATGTTAATGATCCCTAGGACACGCTGTCTGCACACATGAAAGACAATTATCTGTGCACCCAGCTTGACCACGTAGAGAGAAGAAAACCTCCATGCTCAACCTGGAGAAAGAACTGATGATGGAAGCATGACATCTACTCCGAGAAAGACAAAGATGGTCTTGTCCCCATCCCCACTTTTCCCTTGATTATAAAACCGTAGCCTAGTAAGTTCTCGGGGCGTGGCCTTTCTCACCCGCCCACTTGTAAGTCTCAGAAGCATCCTAGTCTAATAAATCACTTTTTATCTATCACTTTGTCTCTCACTGAATTCTTTTCTGCGCTGAGACATGAAGGACTGAGGTACCAGAGGTCTCCGGAGCTCTCGAAATGACACCCAAAACGTTTCACTAATCCCAATGATAACAAGAGCTCACAACTTGTGCCTGCTTAAGATGAGCAGACCGAGTTCTTTTAAAAATCAGCAATGCTTCTCCAAAAGGGTTGGGCTTTCTAAAATCCTAGAATCAAGCTATATTGCAGTGACTATTCCATCAGAATACAGAGAATTATTCCAACGCTGCTCACAGTCCCTATTCTGTGCAGGGATTTTGCCTCTGTCTCCTTCTCACCCTCCTGAAGTCTCTGGCAGTTGCGCTCATTTTAAGGGCAGCATTAGCATTCTGCCTTCATAAGCAAGTAGGTGAGACAGACAGTGCTAATGGCTGAAGATGTCTCATCAAAGCTGCAAACTCCAGGGGCCTCCTGTCATGCATACCTTCTCCTGACTTAAGAGCCTGGCCCAGTTCACCAGAGTCAGGCAGACTGTTTCTGGAGTCTTTAGCCATTGATTGTGCACATCAACTGGTTTATCCCAGTTTGGGGAGATGGATCGAAAAGCAATCGTTTTCACTCTCACAGCCCCGTGCACCAAGCCACTGAAAAAGCAACCCACTGCGTTTTGTGCCATCCAGGCAAACACACTAGGGTGGGTGGAAATACATCTATTGAATTCTTACAGTTGTTTTCCTACACATTGCTTGAAAAGTACAAAAGGATCCTTTCTGTGCAGATGAAATTAACAGGACACTAACTCACAGGGTACAGTTTTAGCAATTACATTTTAGTTACCAAAGTAAAGGCTGCAAACAGGCTTAAAGGTGATCTATATTAAAATGTTTAAAATGATTTTTTAAATTGTACTAGAACTCAAAATTTTCAAATAATTTCCACATGGACCTCTAGACTTTGGGCTTTTTTTCTAAAGTAGTAAAACATCAGCCACCCTGGGTGTGGCACCAGAATGCCAATCATGCGTTGGCAAGGAGTTATACAGCCTCTCTTGTTTAGTTGCTAAGTCGTGTCCAGTTGTTTTGTAACCCCACAGACTGTAGCCCACCAGGCTCTTCTGTCCATGGGATTTCCCAGGCAAGAATACTGGAGTAGTTGGCATACCCTCCTCCAGGGGATCCTCCTGACCCAGGGACGGAATCCACATCTCCTGCAGTGATTGGCAGGTGGATTCTTTACCAATGAGCCACTAGGGAAGCCCCACAGGCTCTTACTCCCACTGTTTTATACCAGCCTGCTTTACACATACGGGTCACCTAACAGCAACCCACTATTCTGAGAGTTTGTAAAAATTTCTTTTAAAGCATGTCCTTAGAGAACAAGGTGGGTGGGATAGGGATGAATTGGGAGTTTGGGGTTAATAGATGCAAACTATTACAGTTAGAATGGATAAAATAAGGTCCCACTCTGTACAACAGGGAACTATATTCAATATCCTGTGATAAACCATCATAGAAAAGAATATGAAAAAGAAAGTACATATATGTATAACTGAATCACTTTGCTTTACAGCAGAAATTAACACATTCTAAATCAACTATACTTCAATAAAAAAAATTTTAAATAACTAAAGCATGCCTTGTTTTTGTTATGGTTTCTAGATTTTGAGAAACTGTTCATGAAAATCTTCCCAATAAGACACAACAGTGTTGAGAAAAGCTTTGAATAAATGAAACCCTTTGTGTTTACAATGCAAACTGTGATTATCTCATTCTTTTTTTTTTTCTTTCTTTCTTTCTTTAGCCTCCTAAGAATTGGAAGCCTGTAACATATACTAACACAACGCACATGGATAATTGGGACAGGAAAATAGGAAACCATACAGTCCTTTCTCTCCTCCTGGATTTCCACTCCAAATTCAAACTCTAATAAAACAGTGGGGTCGATAAAAGTGAAAAAGCAAAATTACTTCCACACAACAGAAAAATAATTTGAAAAAGAACTTCACAAATGATAGACTTTTCTCACCAGGGATCTTTTCAATGGATATAAACAGGTTACAAATATTCTAGCAACAATCAGATTCTAGGAAATCAATAATGTATTCATTGTGGAGAAAATACTAACAAACACACACACACATATTCACATGTGAATGTCTGTGTGTCATAAGGCAACACAGCAGACTATTCATTGGCTGCTAATAATCAACTTCTATCACTTCCTTGAAAATAAACACTCTACCTGTTCAGGTAGTAAAGACATATGGGTTCCTCTCAGGCAGTAGCCAACCCTACACCAGCCACTCCCTGGTCTAATTTAACAAGGGAGAACCGATTCTTGGCCTGGGATTGGCCTAAAAGCAGGCATGTGATCTGGTTCTGGCTACAGGAAAATTCATGTACTCCTGTGGTGAAGTGTGTATTGTCTAGATTCTAGAGGGAAGCCCTGGGGTCATTTGATTCTATGGAAGCTATTTTGCAACTCTATGTGTTAGATAACTTACCCGCAGGAGTGCCCACTCCCATTCCCCAATAAAATGGCAAAGTCATTTTAGAATACCCTGTGTGTGTTTCTTTATTTCTGTGTTTTATTTTTAATTTTTTAACTTTTTATTTTATATTGGCATATGAGCAGTTAACGGGCTTTCCAGGTGGTGCTAGTGGTCAAGAACCTGCCTGCCAATGCAGGAGCTATAAAGACATGGTCTGATCCCTGGGTCGGGAAGATCCCCTGGAGGAGGGCATAGCAACCCACTCCAGGATTCTTGCCTAGAGAATCCCACGGACAGAGGAGCATGGAAGACAATGGCCCATAGGGTTTTATAGAGTCAGACAGGACTGAAGCAACTTAACATGCACACACACACAGCCAATTAACAATGATGTGATAGTTTCAGGTAGACAGCAGAGGGACTCAGACCTACATATGCATGTAGCCACTCTCCCCTAAACTCCCTTCCCATCCAGGCTGCCACAGAACACTGAGCAGAGTTCCCTGTGCTATACAGTAAATCCTTGTTGGTTATCCATTTTGAATATAGCAGCATGTACATGCTGACTCAAACTGCCTAACTACCCTTTTACCCCATTCTTCTTCTCCAGGAACCAGAAGTTCATTCTCTAAGTCTGTGAGTCTGTTTCTGTTTTGTAAATATGTTCAATTGTGTCATTTATTTTTAGATTCTGCATATAAAAGACATCATACCGTATTTCTCTTTGTCTGACTTCGCTGTGTATGACAATCTCTAGGTCCATCCATGTTGCTGCAAATGGCATATTTCATTCTTTTTAATGTCCGAGTAGTATTTCATTGTATATAGGTGCCACATCTTCTTTATCCATTCTTCTCTCAATGGGCATTTAGCTTGTATCCACGTCTTGACTCTTCTGAATAAGGCTGCTATGAACATTGACGCACAGGCATCTTTTTGCAAATACACACAAAAATTCAGTTGTCACCCATAAATAGGGCTTTCTAGTTTTTTAGCCAAAAGCTAAATAAGAGAGGTACAAAGGATTTTCAGCAAACTTTTAGGATATGTTGGGGTCACAGCCTATGCTGGCAATTTAGTTCTGAAGTCGCCAGGCAAGGAGGAAATCACATTTGTTTTCAACTATCTTTGAAAATTCCTCCAACATGTAAAATGCAGTCACCAATATGATAGACATAAGTAAGGCTCTATAGTTTTGGCTGGTACAGAGGAAAAGATGACTGACTTTGGGTTGGAAAAAAAGACATTTTCATTTTATGAGAACCATGCTGATGAGCTAGAAGAGGAGATGCTTGTCAGCAAGAAGCTGGTGCCCCCTCCCCTGAGTTCCTAACACAGCCCAATTTCAGGCTGTTTTATTACTTGAGGACACAAGACTCCCCCTCAAGAACAGCTTTGATTGCAGAGAGAAGAAAGATCTCTTCACACTTGGAAAGAGAAGATTACAAAAGATGTGTCTTGGGAAGGACTCCTCTGGAAGTTAACCTAAGAAGGCCGTTAGAAAGGGGTGTTGCCCACATGCATCTGAAGGAAGGCCCAGTACTCATCGAGGAAGAGTTGGAGGATCAATATTAGAGGCTGTAAAGAAATCATACAGTTGGGGACTTCCCTGCTGGTCCAGTGGCTAAGACTCCACATTCCCAATGCAGGTGGTGTGGGTTTGATTCCTGGTCAGGGAACTAGATCTCATATGTTGCAGTTAAAGAACCCAAGTGCCACAACTAAGACCACGTGCAGCCAAATAATTTTTTTTTAAAGAAAGAGAATAATTCACACAGTCGTCCAGGAATGCAAACCACTAAGGATACAAATCGAGAAGATTCCCCTGGAGTAGGAAATAGCAGCCTGCTCCAGTATTCTTCCCCAGAAAATTCCATGGACAGAGAAGCCTGGCAGGCTACAGCCACGAAGTCACAAAGAGTCAGCATGACTGGGCAACCAAGCATGCAAACACACAGGTGAGTAAGGATATACAGAGTGAAATTCTGCTGATAATGGATAGGCTGATTTCCTTATTTCAGTCACATCCGTGTACCATGTTGGAGATAGAAATTCTCTCAGTGACATTATAATATGACATGAAAACATGCCACTGGGAACCAGCTGCAGTAGGTGTCTTATGTTTAATTAAATAATTACATCTCACTGAGATCTGAGAGATACACAACACCAAAGGCCTCTGAGAACACAGCTCATTCTTCCCTCCCAGCTCAACCTCCTTCCAGGCTCCATGTGTAGAAAGAAAGGAGGGTGACTCTCTTCCAAGAGTATACATCACTAACTTCATTCAAGGTAAGCATCCCACGGTAGGACCCCTCTTCTGGGCATTCCAGGTCCCAAGGCAGGTGACAGAACTACTTGATTTTATGTAGACCCACACCTGAGAGGCAGGGCTTCCCTGGTGGCTCAGCTGGTAAAGAATCAACCTACAATGCAGGAGACCTGGGTTCAATCCCTGGGTCGGGAAGATCCCCTGGAGGAGCTAATGGCAACCCACTCCAGTATTCTCGCCTGGAGAATCCCATGGACAGAGAAGCCTGGTGGGCTGCAGTCCATGGAGTCACAAGAGTCAGACATGACTGAGTGACTAAGCACATCTGAGAGGCAGCATGGGCTAGAATTTCAAATCCCAGTTCTTCTCAGCTGTGTGGCTCTGAATAGGTTTAACCACTGTGCTTCCGTTTCCCCATCTGTAAAATAAAATGTAATATGAGGCACCTGCCTCAGTGGGTTTCTGTAATTATAAAATAGATGGTGTTTAGTAATTGTCATATCAGTGTTTGCTATTGCTATCAACATGGTGAATCATGGCAGCATGTCTTAGTAACTGTTGGAACCAATGCAGCTACTCATCTCACCTCAGTTGGGCTTACGTGTGTGTATTAGTCGCTCAGTTGTGTTCAACTCTTTGCAACCCCATGGACTGTAGCCCACCAGGCTCCTCTGTCCAGGGATTCTCCAGGCAAGAATACTGGAGTGGGTAGCCATTCCCTTCTCCAGGGGAAATTCCCAACCCAGGGATCAAACCCTGGGTCTCCTGCATTGCAGGTGGATTCTTTACTGTCTGTGCCACCAGGGAAGCCCAACAGACTTGCACAAGAAGACCATATATGAGCTTCAGAATAATTCAGTGTTTCTGTCAAAGCCACCACGTTCCTCAACACCAAAGTCTCAAGAGAAAGAAAAGTATCAAGTTCACACTGTGATCTCTGGAATCTAGTTCCAGATACTGAGCCCACTTCTATAATCCCCTTAACCACTGGATGTTTCTACTAGTTGCATGTTGTACACAGTGTAGAATCTCTGACAGCTGGGATTAGGGTAAATCTATCAATCACACTCACATGAAAAAGTTTAACAAAACATTTAGTACTTTACAAATACTAGCTCATCAATTTGCACAACTCTATGAGGTCAGTACTATTATCCCATCTTCTTGAGTGACTGCCACAGTTACATACACAACAGATGATGCTGATACTAACCTGGGGCAGGGGTGGGGGGTGGGGGTCTGCATTTCCATCAGTACCAACAGGAGGAGATAAATGGACTGAGGTGTACCTTTTGTGAATCCCGAATGGGATCCCACAGGGACATGAAATGTGTCTTTATTTCACTTAATGAGTCCTAAGACTATTTCTGTTTGAAAAACTATAAAACTGCCTCATACTTCTTAACAGGTGCACAGTATCCCAAAGTATGACTGTAATAGGACTTTTTTGAGTAATTTTATAAATATATATGTGAAATATAATAGGATATACACCAAAAATTTATTTTTTATACATTTCAAGTAAGAAAGAATTTTTGGAAGAAAACAAACTTTGAAGGTTTTTTTTTTATAATTATTTGGATTCCAAACACTTGGAATGATTTGAATTTGAAATTCCAGATGATTTAATGATTTGGATTCCACATACCTTCAATGATTTAGACTTGGAACTCCAAATGATTTAATGCTTTGGATTCCACGTACTTGGAGTCATTTGGGCCATTTAATTTGGGGAAAAAAGAAAGTCAAAAGATAAAAGATACAAGTGCAGTATTTCAAAGAAAATAAATGTATACACTCAGTCTATACCTCAAATATTTAAATCCTGCCCACAACTTGCAGAAAGGACTTCACATCAAAATAACAGTTGCATTCAATCTCTGTTTCTAAAAGGCAAAGGAAGTCCTATCAGAGCCTGAAAGGAGACAATTTAAGGTAGCAGAAGCACAGGACCATGTAACTGTGTTGCCGACAATTCCAAGGTCTGGGTGAGCCCAGGTTCCTGGACCTGTAAGAACAGAAGCATCATGTACTTAAGCCAGTCGAAGCTGGGAATTCTCCCCCATCATTTATCTTCCTTAACATCTTAGAGGAATGGAGGAGACACAGACGCTGACAGAGTACACAAGATTCATGGCTGTGCCACTGAGAAAGGGAAGCAAGAGGACACAGAACTCTTTTCATCTCCGGGGCTGAGCAGCAGTAGGGAGGAAGAGGCAGGGGATTGTTTGAGGGAGCCTGAAGGGAACACAGGCTGCTTTTTTGTGCATTGGCCACACCGGCTGCCTGGAGATCTTGGGCACAAATGCCCTCTGGGCAGAATAATCCCATTCCTGGGGGATTCATTCAGATGAAACACTTGTATAAAAATCCAAAAAGGTACAGTCAAGCAATCACATGTTCAACATGGAAAGCCTACTGAGTGGTATGTACAGTACCAGGGCTGCAAAGGTGAATAGGCAGATGTGCTGCAGTGGAGGGAGGGAGGCAGACAAGACAGACAAAGCAGCAGAGGATGGTAAGTGCTATAAAGACAACATAAAATGAGAAATGAGCAGTAGCAGGTAAGGGCATCCAGTTTCAATGGACTGGATGAAGATATGGAAGTAGCAGAATGTTACAGGCAAGGGAACAGCTAGTGCAAAGGCCCTGGGGTAGGGTTAAGTTTGTCTTCTCTCAAGAACAGAAAGGTTTAAGTGGTTGGAGTGTGTAGGTTAAGAGCATCTTTGCTCAGTGGATAGGCACATTGGCACAGTGGATAGGAATCCACCTGCCAATGCAGGGGACACAGGTTGGATCCTTAGTCCAGGAAGATTCCACATGCAGTGGAGCAACTAAGCCTATGCACCACAACTTCAGAGCCCTCTACTCAAATTCCACCTCTTGGGTCAAGGCTGTCCTGAGTCCATCGAAACTGGATGCCCTTACCTGCTACTGCTCACTTCTCATCTTATGTTGTCTTTATAGCACTTAGCATCCTCTGCTGCTTTCTCCGTCTTGTCTGCCTCCCTCCCTCCACTGCAGCAGATCTGTCTACTCACCTATGCAGCCCTCAAACATACATACCACTCGGCAGGCTTTCCATATTGAACGTGTGATTGCTTGACTATACCTTTTTGGATTTTTCATGCTCCAGGGCCCCTGAGCCACAACTAGGGAGCCTACATGCTGTAACTACTGAAGCTCTCACGCCTAGAGTCTGAGCTCCTCAACAAGTGCAACCATTGCAATGAGAACCCTCTGCACCACAACAAAAAGTTGCCCTGGCTCGCTGCAACTAGAGAAAGACTGAGCACAGCAAAGAAGACCCGGTGCAACCCAAAAGAAATAAATTAATTAATTAAAAACCTTTTTTTTAGAAAGAGTATCTTTGTACACCCCCAAAGATGTTCAGACTGTGATCATCCAGACTAAGGAAGAATGGAACCAATCTAAATGTCCACGAATGTAAGAAAGTTTAAACAAACAGCAGCACATCACTGGATACAATGTTTCTGTATTAACCTTGGACACCAGTCAGATGAATGGGATGTCAATTCCAGCCCCACCACTTACAAGACTTAGGCAAATTTCTTAATGCCTCCATTTTCTCAGAAGTTAAATGTGGATAATAGTGTAGCTCTGTGGGTTATCATGAGTATTAAGTGCTTATAAAAACTGTGCATGGTGCTGGGAATATAGTACACCCTCAGTAAATGCTGGCTGTCATTATGAGGTGGGGGTTGGTGATCCTATAGTGAATAGAAAGGAGAAGAATATTGATCAAGAAATCACACAATCAATGGAAAATTGGCATCTGTCCTAATATCTGTGGTTGAGAGCTCCAGGGCACTGTGACAACATCAAGAAGAGCACTGATCCAATCAGGGAGGTGTGAAAGGCAGGTGTGCCCAAGGAAGTGACAATTTCCCATGCTCACATGGGAACACATTACATTACACATGTTCATAGCCTCCATTTCCTGTCTTTCTTCTCCACTGCTTTGGAACTCAGATTTCTTTCTTCTTTTCTCCATTTATAGACCCATGTCCCTTTACTTCATGGGCCCATCCTATAGCTCTTCACAAATTACTGACCAGGGGATTTCTGCAGAAACTAACACCTGTGGCTAGTGATTTGTTATGTAAAAGAATATTGAAGCACTCTGGTCAATAATGTTTGGGTAGCAAAAGATGTGTTCATATGTCTCTGGTCAATCAGCTGTTAAGAAAATCTACCTTGGGTCACAAATAATGACTGCCCACGGGTCTTGGTGCCAAGTCTGTGTTTGCCAAGAAAAGACTTTCATGGATGCTACCTAAGTCAAGCATTATCCCAAGGTGAGATGGAGTGTCACTGTATTTGCTCTGCTGTGGTTGAAACCACTGTTGCATGGGGTGGAGAATAAACAGGGATGGAAAAGCAAAAACTGATGGTAAAAAGTAGGGACTGAAGTGTAACCTGGGCTGACACTCTAAACATAATGACTGCTGTTGTTACACAGATTATAATAAGAACAGAAATGTAGAGTTTCTAATAAAATAAGAAGTGAACAAAAGCAGAAAACAAACTCACACAAGGGTTGTACCCACAATAAAACATACACAGATGTTGGCAAAAACTAGGAAGGAATAGATGAAAACAGGAGACAAAGTATTGCACTGAATCTGTTACTGGCTCAGTCTCTAGAATCGACCAGATTCCAAGCAGTCCCTGCCATGCTCTGTGGATGACCTGGGCAAGCTGAGTGATCCCTGTGCCTCAGTTTCCCCACCTGCAAAAGTGGGGGTAATGACAGTATGTTCCTCACTGACCAAGAGCATCAACAGATGACTAGGATAAATAAGGGGCAGAGAACAATGCCTGTGTTCATTTGGAAAGCATGAGTCAGTGCTAGCCATGAATGCCAGAGCCCTGGAATTAATTGGACGGCAGCTTCCTTTTCTTTCCTCAAGTTTTTCTTTTTTTGGCTTGAAAAACAGAAAGAATACTCTCCATACGTGCTTAACTTTAATTCCCACCAAAGTTCAATAATCCAAAGAAAAAAGACCTGTATTCTGCACCTGTTGAGAGGTTAGAGAGGAGTTAGAGAGGTGTTGCTATTAACATAATTCTGATGTATATCCTGACTTTATTCAAGGCATCCCTTCTTTTCTCCTGCAGTCTTTCCTACCCCGAACCCCCACCCTTCTGCAACCAGGGCTCTGTATAAGCAGCACCCTCACAAAATCAGGCATCGATCTTGCAAAGTATCTGGCTGAAGGGAACATCCTAATTCCCCAAAGAATCGGCCTTCTGAAGCCCATCCAGGCTGCACAGAGGGATCGCTCTGAGGCTGCTGGAGAGAAGTACAAACGGCCTCTGTTCCAGGCTCAGAGTCGCTAAGGGATTCTCGGGGCTGTCACATTTCTGCTGCCATTAGCATTTCTGTGACAGACACTGAGACCAATTAACAAAGCAACCCGGGTCTATAGAAGAGATGGGGGCAGATAAATACAGAAAGGAAAAGCGCAGGAGAAAATCAAGGGAGTGAGAGTAAAACCACATAGACAACATCAAGTGGCACTCTGTTAAATGTGATTTCATTCTCACCCCCAGGGACATCCCTCCCTTTGCACTCTTGCCATATAGCAGCTACCAAAGGCATTAAATCCATCACATACACAAACACACACACTAGTTGTAATTATGGTAAAAAAAAAATACATGCACACACACAAATACATATACACATATACGAACACACACACATATATACAAACGTATGTGTATATATGTGTGTTCATGTATCTGTATATATGTATGTGTGTCTATGTGTATATATACACAAACATATGTATATTTTTTGACACTGAGTACTCTATGCTACGCTACTTCAACAATAAGGAAAAAAATTCTCTCCTGTCTTGGTGAGAAACCAAGATCCAACAACTAATGAGCCTTGAAACCAAGCTGTAATGAATTTTGTATTTGTGCTGTAATTTGAAAAAAAAAAAAATCATTCCAGGAAGGCGGAAAAAAGGCATGTATCTTTAAACTCTTTGCTCTGTAAAAGTAAGACCTCAGGAAAGAAAAAAAGGAAAAGATGATATTCTTGTGTGGGGATGCTGTGAATCTCCTTTAAGATGCCAAATACTCCACAATCCGTTGATTTCAATCCCAGGGACCATGAATCACCTAGTTGGGTGAAAACTCTACCCCCAGGGTACCTGGTTTCACAGAGCTGATGCTTGAGTTCAAAGGGTTAGTATGGAGGAGATTTTAGGATTGCTGTTTGGGAAGTCTTTTCCAGAAGCTGACATGGAAAAGCTCCACTCTTTTCAACAGGTTGGTTCTTTCATTATTTCAAATACTAGTGACCACCCCGCCCCCTGTCCTCATTCCACCCCCAATCTCCCAAAGTCTCTCGGTTCTTTCTCAGGTTCTTCCTCTTTTGGTTCTTTCTCACGTTGACAGTGGAGTGAGCCAAGATGAGCTCTGAATACTTCCTGGCTGTGAGTCCGTGGGGGTGGCAAACAGTGTGTGAGCGCGCGCGCACACACACACACACACACGCACACACACACTCACTACTAGTTAAGAAAGCAAGGTGTTAACCTGCCATTCCTGATACATCACAGAAAAATGTCAGCCTTACCTTGAGGCTTCTATTTTGCTAGCTGTTTTGTAAAAATGGCTCAATTCATTTTTTCAAGCAGACTTGGTGATAAACATATTTAAATTGGATACTTAAGAAGGAAAAGACTGCATTCCTTCATCATTTATGCAAGTTCTTGCTTCTTAACTAGGAAAAAAAGTAACAAGAACAACTTGTCAGGTCTGCAGCTACATTTTTAGATAATAGGCTTCAAAAAAATTTCATCTTTCCAAGGAGGGAAAAAAAATGACATCCTCTTTAATCATCAAGTCCATTGCTTCATTAGCTGCTCTTAATCAATCTTCACACACTTGAGTAAGAAAATAAATCTATACCTTTGAACAGTGGCATTTCTAACAACAAAGTCAGACACCAGGATGTCTTTTTTATTAACAGAGGTGTTTTTAAATATCTGCCATATACATATGTTCAATTCAGACATTTTAGAAAACCCTGGAGAATAGCCGAGCTGGGTCTATAAACTGCTAGGCTGCCCCAAGGCGAAGTGTCATTTGTGATGTTTCTTACTGTTGTTACCTGTGGCATTTAGCTAGGCAGGAATAAGAAGCCCAGACTCCATGGGTTCAGGGTGAGTCTAATAGTGTGCAGGTGAAAACTGAGTCAGGTAGGAGCTGCAGGGTATTGGAGCTCATGCCCCATTTCAAGAAGTTAGGACTCTGCTGATCATTATACAGAAGCCAGACACCCTTTTTCCCTCTATGGGACACTAATGGATTTTTTCAGTTCAGTTCAGTTCAGTCGCTCAGTCGTGTCCGACTCTTTGCGACCCCATGAATTGCAGCACGCCAGGCCTCCCTGCCCATCACCAACTCCTGGAGTTCACTCAGACTCATGTCCATCAAGTCAGTGATGCCATCCAGCCATCTCATCCTCTGTAGTCCCCTTCTCCTCCTGCCCCCAATCCCTCCCAGCATCAGAGTCTTTTCCAAGGAGTCAACTCTTCACATGAGGTGGCCAAAGTACTGGAGTTTCAGCTTTAGCATCAGTCCTTCCAAAGAACACCCAGGACTGATCTCCTTTAGAATGGACTGGTTGGATCTCCTTGCAGTCCAAGGGACTCTCGAGTCTTCTCTAACACCACAGTTCAAAAGCATCAATTCTTCGGTGCTCAGCTTTCTTCACAGGGCAACTCTCACATCCATACATGACCACTGGAAAAACCATAGCGTTGACTAAACGAACCTTTGTTGGCAAAGTAATGTCTCTGCTTTTGAATATGCTATCTAGGTTGGTCATAACTTTCCTTCCAAGGAGTAAGCGTCTTTTAATTGCATGACTGCAATCACCATCTGCAATGATTTTGGAGCCCCCCAAAATAAAGTCTGACACTGTTTCCACTGTTTCCCCATCTATTTCCCATGAAGTGATGGGACCAGATGCCATGATCTTCATTTTCTGAATGTTGAGCTTTCAGCCAACTTTTTCACTCTCCTCTTTCACTTTCATCAAAAGGCTTTTTAGTTCCTCTTCACTTTCTGCCATAAGGGTGGTGTCATCTGCGTATCTGATAGAGTTTTTAATGGCAAATAATCCAGACTTTAAAAAAACAACAACAACAACTCTGAGCAGGGCAAATAAAATACATCTGTAAGACTTCTGGTTACCAGGCAGGAAGAAAAGGGGAAAGAAACGGGGAGTTTGAGATAGACATGTACACACTGTTATATTGAAAATGGATAACCAACAAGGTCCTACCGTATAGCACATGGAACTCTGCTCAGCGTTGTGTGACAGCCCGGATGGGAGGGGAGTTTGAGGGAGAGTGGATACACGTACATGTGTGGCTGAGTTTCTTTGTTGTTCACGTGAGACAATCACAACACTGTTAATCAACTATACCCCAATATAAAATAAAAAGTTAAAAAAATACTCTGAGTTATATTCAGCCTATACATTCTCAACTTCAACCTCTAATCAACAGGTTCTCCACTGGACCAGAGCCGTCACCTGGCGTGCCCCAACCCATCTCTGACTTTTCATCATCAGAGGCACCAAAAAGTGACCATTCCACATCCTGTGAATACGGGACCATTGGGGAGATTTCATAAAGCGCCTCTCAAGAACTTTCTTCTTTTCTTATACTGCACCGAGTTCTTACCACTCTTTCAGAAAACACAAGGGCATCATCAACTATCACCAAGAGCACCCCAAATAGCAAACAGAAACCCTCAAATGCAAAGAAATTTAAATGGGATTCAATTCAAAGGGCAAAATGAAAAATGACACGTTAAAATCACTACAAAGCATGTATCGTTTTTAACAACCTAAGACAAAAAGGAATCTCTGCAAAAGGACAAATCAACAGAAATCCTTGCTCCTCGCCCCAGCAGAAAAGAAAACTTGTTTCATCAATTGCCGTCTTTAAAAGACTAATGCCCTTTGCAGCAACATGGCTGGACCCAGACAGAGGCGATCATACGAAATCAAGTCAGTCAGAAAGAGACAGATACCTTAGAAAACCACTTACGTGCAAAATCTAAAATACGGCACAAATGAACTTATCTACAAAACAGAAACAGAGAACAGACTGTAGATGCCAAGGGGCAGGAAGGTGCGGGAGAGGGGGATTGAGAGTTCCGGGTTAGCAGATGCAAACTATTACGTATAGATTAAACAAAAGTCCTGCTGTATAGCACAGGGAACTACATTCAACATCCTGTGATAAGCTATAGTCGAAAAGCACGTGAAAAAGAGTATGTATGTATAACTGAATCACTCTGCTATATATTAAAAATTAACACAGCACAAATCAACTCTACTTCAATAAAATAAATTTTAACATAAACTCTCCTCTTTCAATTTTAAAAACTTTTCCTAATTTATGGTGCAAGCTCAACCACCCAGACTATACCATTCCCAAGCGTGATGCTCAGACAACCCAGGGTAGACTCTGATGTGTGAATTCTCAGTCGCTCAGTCATCTCCAACTCATTGTGACCCCATGGAGTGCAGCCCGCCAGGCTCCTCTGTCCATGGGATTTTTCCAGCAAGAATCCTGGAATGGGTTGCCACTTCCCATTCCAGGGCATTTTCCCAACCGAGCAATGGAACCCGTGTCTCCTGCTTCTGCTGCATTGGCAGGCAGCTTCTTTACCACTGAGAAATTAACTTCTCAAAACTTTTATAGGATTGTACAGTCTGGGCTCAATCCCATAAAAGTCTTGAGAATATGCATTGATCTAAAATGAACTCAGCTGCCAGCATACTGGTAAAAAGCATCTGGAGAATTTGTCAGTAGTTATTCCCAGCTGTTTATCATTCCTGGAAGACTGCTCTGCACACTCGGCACCATCAAGTTAGCATTAATATGACTCAGTCACCCCACTGGGTACAGTAAATCCCGTGCATCAAAGATGCTTTAGAAAATTGTTTGCAAGTTGCTTGTTGCACTGGGATGATTTCTGACAATCTGAGGCTTTTACAGTAAATAAATGTTTGGAACAGGTGACTATAAAAAATAGTAGCTTGAATCCTGACCCAGATATAGTTTTATTTTTACTTATTTGGGGATGCAGTGCTGTGTGGAGGAAGGCGCTATCTATAATTCTAACATTGAGCAGCTTAAGTTTTTATACATTTTGAGGGCTTTTAAATTTTTTTTTTTTTTTTTAATTTTGGGATGGGAGTTCTACCACTTTCAACCACCCCTGGACTGGCCCATCATCATCAGACGACTCCTTCAATTGCACATGACAACAGACTCCACGTGTGAATGAAAGGACAACAACAGAGGCCAAAGGAGCAAAAAATGAACCGTGGTTTCAACAAGTTTACCTGTCATGTAAATGCCATCTAGTGCTAAGCATTCTAGGGCTGGAACTGTGCCTTCATGGTCAGAAAGGAGCCTGGCTCCTTTCATCTTTTCCCATATAGGTCTTTAAAATTCTTATGAAACACAGTGGTTGCAACAGCTCCAGCCATCACATCCAAAATCCAGACAGCAGAAGGGAGAGAAGATTAAAGAGAGGCACTTGCGTTTTAAGGACACTATTGGACATCTCCATTCCACACTTCTGCTTACAATCAAATGGCTATACCTAGCTACAAGGAAATGGGACATGTAAACCAGGTGGCATGTGCTTGTTGTAAATTAGGGCCCTGTTTTTAAGGAAGGAGAACACATACTGGGAGAGACAAAGAGAAGGATCTCATAATAACGGTTCTAGCTACTTTACATTGCAGCCCCTGTGCTGGCAAGTCTCATATCAGTTCAGTTCAGTTGCTCAGTTGTGTCCAACTCTTTGCGACCCCATGAATCACAGCACGCCAGGCCTCCTTGTCCATCACCAACTCCCGGAGTTCACTCAGACTCACGTCCATCAAGTCAGTGATGCCATCCAGCCATCTTATCCTCTGTTGTCCCCTTCTCCTCCTGCCCCAATCCCTCCCAGCATCAGAGTCTTTTCCAATGAGTCAACACTTCGCATGAGGTGGCCAAAGTACTGGAGTTTCAGCTTTAGCATCAGTCCTTCCAAAGAACACCCAGGACTGATCTCCTTCAGAATGCACTGGTTGGATCTCCTTGCAGTCCAAGGGACTCTCAAGAGTCTTCTCCAACACCACAGTTCAAAAGCATCAATTCTTCAGCGCTCAGCTTTCTTCACAATCCAACTCTCACATCCATACATGACTACTGGAAAAGCCATAGCCTTGACTAGACTACTTATGGTTTATTATTATTACTACTATTGTTGTTGCTGTTATTGTTCAGTCAGTCATGTCTGACTCTTTGTGACACCACGGACTGTAGCACACTAGGCTTCCCTGTCCTTCACCATCTCCTGGAGCTGGCTCAAATTTATGACCACTGAGTTGGTGATGCCATCCAACCATTTCATCCTCCGTCGCCTCCTTCTCCCCCTGCTGTCAATTTTTCCCAGCATCAGGGTCTTTTCCAACGACTCGGCTCTTCTCATCAGGTGGCCAAAGTTTTGTAACTGCAGCTTCAGCATCAGTCCTTCCAGTGAATATTCAAGGTTGATTTTCTTTAGGATGGACTGGTTGGATATCTCCTTGCTATCCAAGGGACTCTCAAGAGTCTTCTCCATCATCACATTTCAAAAGCATCAATTCTTCGGCACTCAGCCTTCTTTATGGTCCAACTCTAACATTCATACATGCCTACTGGAAAAACCATAGCTTTGATTATATGGGCCTTTGTCAGCATTGTGATGTTTCTGCTTTTTAATATGCTGTCTAGGTTGGTCATAGCTTTTCTTCCAAAGAGCAAGCATCTTTAAATTTCATGGCTGCAGTCACCATCCAAAGTGATTAATAATAATAATTATTATTATTAATCACTGAATATTGCAACCACATGCATTTACATGTAATTCTTAGAACCATCCTCCAAGGTAGCACACTCAGCATCATCAGGGAGGAATCGGGGGCCCAGAATTTGGAGCTGCACAAGGTGACACAGCAGGATGTCTGAAGAGCTGAGTGTCCCGTCCAAGGTGAGGAGCATCCTGCAGCCTCAGAGATGCCCTACAGTGTGCCGCTTCCCACTGATTCTGGTCCTCACACACCTGGCCTCAAGTCAGCTTAGATGCGTCTTGCCCAGCCTGCCCAAGCCTGGGGACTCGCTGCCTTTCTGACGTTTAGGTATCGTATACCCAGTCTCGCTTGAAAGACGTGATTCGACCCATCAAGTAATTATTCAGCCTGACTATGTGCAGGACACTGTGATGAGCTATGACCTTTTTATCCATTAGGCATCTGCAGGCCAGCCAGTCATAAATAAGCCGCCAGGGTTTTAATTTAGCTCACAGTTTATTGGGGGGTGGGCAAAATGTTTTAAAAACCTTTTGTGAAAATTAGTTATTCACCTTTAAAAGTCAGGTTTTTCATCAAAATCTGCATGCCTGTCTTCTCTTTATTGGACGGTCCAGTAACCCCGGGTCTACACCGCAATCAGGATGGAGAACTGGCTGCCTCCTAAGCCAGGATGCATCTCCATGGAGACCAAGTTTCCACCTGGCCTGCTTCACTTAAATTTACTCTTCCTGCCTGGCTCTGTGGGCATTTGAGTTTATGACCCATGGGAAGGGGGGAAATTACACAGGGAGCTAGGCTCCAGGCAAAAGACTGTAATAACTGAATTTCAAGCTTCCACAAACCCCAGTACCTGCTACATAGATAAATAACTAAAAAGCACCTCAGGGCTATTAATCCAGGACCTTTTTATCATCATTAAATTGAAGAGAAAATTGAAACAGTGGCTGAAATCTCTCTTTGATCTACAGCAAAGGGATGTTAATAACTACGTTTCTGGGGAGAGAGCTTATTAACATGGAACTTAGTGGTATTCCTGTAACAGCCATTATCAGGAATGTTCCCAATAAATGAATTTCAGACTAGCTCGTGAATATATGAATGAGGGGATTCTCTGGGTTGCTATGGCCATTCACTCCCAGCAAGTGAAAGCATTTTGAGTTTTGTGAGCTCAAAGGCATATTTGAGAGTTGCAATGTGAATACAAAGGGCTATTTAGTCAAAGGCTCTGTTGCAAAATACATTTTTAAAAATATATAAAATTTATATAAATATATAAAAAATATACAAAATTCTAAGATCAGGGTTTGGTTTTAAGTTTCTTAAGGATCCTAGTAGAAACTAACAGTACAGAAATTACCATATTTGTTTTTCTTAGCCTTTTATCTATCTTAATTCATCTGTCTTAATTCATGCACACCTCACAAAATTTCTAACTTGTGTGTGACAGACACAGTTCCAAGTATGAAATGAGAGAGACTGTGCAAAGCAGTCTGGGAAAAATTCTACAGATGGCCAGACTTGAGGCATACTTCTGAGTGTACCACTTGGGGTACAACACAAAAGTGACCCTCCAATATAGCAGCTTATACAAGACACAAGTTTACATTTTTTTCTCACATATAGAGTCCTGGGCTAGTAAGGCAGTTCCAAACTCTTACCATATGGCTTCTAACTCTGGGTCCAAAGTGGCTGCTTCAGTTCCCACCATCACATCTATATTGAGACAGTGGGAAGCAAAGATCCAGGCAGCACTTTAAACTACTTCTTATATCTCTCTGATAAAAGTGTAATCCCTGGAGTTCAGTGAACTGTAACAAAGGTCAGGAAATGTAAACTTGAGCTACATTCAAGTGCCTAGCTAAAACTTGGGAGCTACATTGTTGAGGAGAGTGAGAAAAGATCCTGGTAAGCGATCACCAGTCACATTCATACTAGAGAAAGGAGCTCTTTCTAAATTTAAAACACAAAAAGTCCAAAACATTCATAGCCTTTTTGAATACAACCTCATATGCAATGCAATAATAACTCTAGAAAAAGAAGATAGATGGCCATTCAAGAAGAGATTAATGCATCATGTGATCCCTAAGATAAAATACAGGGAACCATGTGTAACATAGCACTTCAGACCATGCACTCTGCAGTTGGACCTTTTGTATTGGGGTTAGCAGATATTTGGTCCTGTCAAAATGCACATAAGGCATTTGATCAACTCCAAAATGTCCTTAATATTTAGTCCTGTCCAAAACCATTTGCCATAAGCCAAATATGCTCATGGACATTTTGGACAGGACCAAAGTTCAAGGGCGTTTTGTGTGCTTAGTCGTTCAGTCATGTCCAACTCTTTGCAACCCCATGGACTGTAGCCCACCATGCTTCTCTGTCCATGGGGATTCTCCAGGCAAGAATACTGGAGTGGGTTGCCATGCCTTCCTCCAGGGGATCTTCCCAACTCAGGGATCAAACCCAGGTCTCCCACAGTGCAGGTAGATTCTTTACTGTCTGAGCCACCAGGGTGTGAACCGAACATCTTAGAAACATTTTCAGTCAGTTCATCTCAGTTGCTCAGTCATGTCTGACTCTTTGCGACACCATGGACTGCAGCATGCCAGGCCTCCCTGTGCATCACCAACTCCTGGAGTTTACTCAAACTCTTGTTCATTGAGTCAGTGATGCCATCCAACCGTCTCATCCTCTGTCATCCCCTTCTCCTCCTGTCTTCAATCTTTCCCAGCATCAGGGTCTTCTCAGATGAGTCAATTCTTCACATCAGGTGGCCAAAGTATTGGAGTTTCAGCTTCAGCACCAGTCCTTTCAATGAATATTCAGGACTGATTTCCTTTAGGATGTACTGGTTGGGTCTCCTTCTGTCCAAGGGACTCTCAAGAGTCTTCTCCAACACCACAGTTCAAAAGCACCAATTCTTTGGCACTCAGCTTTCTTTATAGTCCAACTCTCACATCCACACATAACTACTGGAAAAACCATAGCTTTGACTAGACAGACCTTTGTGGGCAAAGAAATATCTCTGCTTTTTAATATGCTGTCCAGGTTGGTCATAATAACTTTTCTTTTCTTCCAAGGAGTAAGAGTCTTTTAGACAGGACCAGGTGTCGTGCAAGATGTATTTGAGTTCTGCTTCCACTCCTTTTCCTGCTGTTTGACCTTGAGGAAGTGATTCAACCTCTCTGTGCCTTTACTGGCAACAGCATAATGCTTGCCCAGCTATAAAATCATGCCTCACTTCAATTTGCAGCATCCTGCCCATCTCCCAGACAGTGGGAAAGAAGGGAGAAAGGAACCCATACTTATTTCTTACAAATCAATGTCCATTGTGAGACATGTGTTACTCTCACTCACATCTTTGTGGCCAGAAATGAGTCACAGTTTCCACCTAGGTTGGGAAATGAAGTCTTGACCTATTTTGTGCTCTGAAAATTCCAACAGAGTCAAGCGCTCCATAATGCAGCTCAATTCCTGCTCCTGAGAACCCCCAATTCTATTTCCAGGGCTGTGCACTTTTTTGTTTGTTCTTGTTATCTTGGTCGTTGTGGTCAGTAAGTGAAGTCTTTGCTAGTAAGGGTCACCCTAAACTTGGAAACTGAGTACCTTTATGCTTCTCTGAAATGGTCATTTCCGTTTCTAAAACTTTTGCAGCTTGAAGATCCATGCAAGAGCTTTCTGGAAAGAGCCACCCTGTCAGATTCACAGGTTTTCTTTCTAGAGCCCTCCAAACAGACAACTCTGAGAGCCTGGGGATAAATCTGATTCAACCTTTGGTTCACAGTTAAGTAAAAACTAGGGAGCTTCGGTCTTGTCTCCTTTTTTGGAATATAATTGCTTTACAATCTTGTGTTAGCTTCTGCTGTACAACAAATTGAATCAGCTACATGTATAAATATATCCCGTCCTTCTTGAGGCTCCCTTCCACCTTCCCCCATCCCACCCATCTAGGACCTCATAGAGCACTGGGCTGTATAGCAGCCTCTCACTGGCTGTCTATTCTATATACGATGGCATATATATGCTCAATGTTACTCTCCCCATTCATCCCACCTTCCCTGTCCCCAGCCCCACCATCTATTCCACGTCTATTCTCTACATCTGCATCTCTGTTCCTGCGCTGCAAATAGGTTCATCTGCACTGTTTTGCTAGATTCCATATACATATGTTAATATACAATATTTGAAGACCATAATTCAAAACCACACATGCACCCCAATGTTCATTCATTTACAATAACCAGGACATGGAAACAACCTAAATGTCCATCAGCACATGAAAGTATAAAAAGTGGTTCATATATACAATGGAATACAACTCAGCCATAGAAACCAACGAAACTGAGTCATTTGCAGTGACGTGGACGGACCTAGAGTCTGTTATACATAGTGAAGCAAGTCTGAAAGAGCTGTGGTCTCACCTTAGAGGACCAGCAGGGTTAAAAAAAAAAAAAAAAACAGTAAACATGTCCTATGTTCGAAGATGCAAATTGTCGAAAATAGTATCATAAATACGATCTCATTCTGCAAAGGATGTTGTTGGTAATAAATTGCTTTCCTTCCCATCATCCATGTTCTATTCTCAGGACAATCCCACAGACATGATACAGTCTTGGAATCACCTTTTTCTCATGGAAAGTTACAGGGCTCCTGTGTGGTCAAACCAGAATTCTATTCCGGGTTCCAGTACTTTCGCTGTAGGGTGTCCAGGGCAACTGCTGCAGATGAATGCAACTGGGAAAACAGCTCTTTTGTCTTTGAGTTCTGAAAGTTGTTTGCATTTGAACTCCATGTTTGGAATAACTTTAATTTTGAGTATTCTGGTTGGAGTCAAAAGCTCGGTATTTGATGAAAAGTAAAGTTAGTGGATAGCACTAGAGCCAGTGTGAAAACAGTACAAATAATGAAACCACTTAACAACTGATTGAATGGTGCTTGCTGGTATCCTGTGCCAAGCCTGAAAGCAAAGATCATTTCTGTCTGTGAGATAAGACAGCATCACAGATTATCTTTGAAATCTCTCAGCAAGGCTCATTATAAATGATCAGGATGATGTCTTTCCATAATTCCAACAGAGTAAGAATCTTCCTCTTTGCTTTTATCCACCTTTTTCCTCTTCCAAGATCAGAGGAGATGACTGTTTCTTTAGCACATCTCCAGGTAAAGCCACTGGCTGGCATTTAGTGCCCGTTTTCTAGGAAAAACTCCCCTTGAAATCTGAAAATTACTCTCTGAGTAGCAGGAAGCTCATTCCAGGAATGTTAAGTGGGAACTTAATATCAAAATAGAGAAAAATGAAGCAGCTTCCATTCACTTGAAAAGGGTGTAATTGCCCTCATTGGTGGTTTTTATTTTTTTCATCTTCCTTGTTCAGTTCTTAACTCCTTAAAATCCATTTCATTTATCATTCATGTTTTTCAAAAGTATTTATTCTCATGGTATTCTATGGCATGACTCTTTATTTTCCATGGAGCTAAGGTAATAAACCCACACCCAGCCAATGTGCCGACCACGGATTTTTTTTCTCTTTATCTTATCTTTGTTGTGTCCAAAAACACATATTTAAACTCAAAGTCAATGAACTTGAAAAGTGTCTGATTTAATTCCCTCCTATTAGCGAACAACCTCTGGGTGAGCTGAAGATCGATCCTTTTACCTCGCATCATTAGGAGGCTTATCCTGCAGCGAACGCTTCACAGGGTCCAGAGCAGGGGGGTTGCATTTCCACCCCATAAACCACTGACAGTCAGGAAGTCACCCTGTGCTAAACGTCACACCACGTGTGCACACAAGTAACTTTCTGAAGGATGAGCCACAGCCTTCTAGCTAATCTTCAAAAGCCATCTCTGGCACCAGCCACATGACAGAGAGCTGAAACACTGGTGTGGTGAATTTCATGAGATCCATCACCGTTTCTACTTGAATAATGTAGTATAATGTAGAATAATGTAATCTGGAACCATGAACTTCCAGATGTTCAAGCTGGTTTTAGAAAAGGCAGAGGAACCAGAGATCAAATCGCCAACATCTGCTGGATGATCGAAAAAGCAAGACAGTTTCAAAAAAACATCTACTTCTGCTTTATTGACTATGCCAAAGCCTTTGACTGTGTGGATCACAATAAACTGTGGAAAATTCTGAAAGAGATGGGAATACCAGACCACCTGACCTGCCTCTTGAGAAACCTATATGCAGGTCAGGAAGCAACAGTTAAAACTGGACATGGAACAACAGACTTGTTCCAAATAGGAAAAGGAGTACATCAAGGCTGTATATTATCACCCTGCTTATTTAACTTATATGCAGAGTACATCATGAGAAACGCTGGGCTGGAGGAAGCACAGGCTGGAATCAAGATTACCGGAAGAAATATCAATAACCTCAGATATGCAGATGACATCACCCTTATGGCAGAAAGTGAAGAAGAACTAAAGAGCCTCTTGATGAAAGTGAAAGAGGAGAGTGAAAAAGTTGGCTTCAAGCTCAACATTCAGAAA
>NW_011494732.1:498383-505194 GCF_000754665.1 Bison bison bison | reverse complement strand
AGTTGGTGATGGACAGGGAGGCCTGGCATGCTGCGATTCATGGGGTTGCAAAGAGTCAGACACAACTGAGCAACTGAACTGAACTGAACTGAACATCACTGTTTCTACTTGAATGTACTTTCAGCCCACTTACTGGCAAGTTTATCTTTGTTGCTGCCCATTTACTGAGAGCTTTCAGAATCAACAAGCTCTCACACGAAGTTTCCTTGCACCAGTGGCCTCAGAGGCCCTTTTCAGCTATGATGTATCACTGGATGCCAGGCACTGTCCAAGGTGCTAGGATTACCATTACGAGCTGAGCTGAGGGCATCCAGGCTTCTTGGAGCCCCCAGTCTAGCCGCTGCATCCCACAGCCAGTCTGATCCACTCATTGACATCATCTTCCTTGTTCTGTAGGCTCTCAGGTCAGCCCTGCCCCTCGCTGAGTGTGATGTCTGAGCACATACAACCTTTAGGGGACCAGGTGTTTTCAAGAGTAAAATGGAACTAATAGAACTTCCCTGGTGTTCCAGTGGTAAAGAATCCGCCTGCCAATGCAAGAGACACGGGTTTGATCCCTGATCCGGGAGGATTCCACACACTGCGGAGCACCTAAGCCCATGTGTCACAACTTCTGAGCCCGCACGCCCTAGAGCAACAAGAGAATCCACCGCAATGAGAAGCTCTCCCACCTCAGGGGAGCAGTCTCCACTTGCCACAACTAGAGAAAGCCCGAGTGCAGCAACAAAAACCCAGTGCAACTAAAAAAATTAAGTGAATAAATAAATTATGAAAATGGAAATAATAGTATCTACCTCCATAGACTCCATCAGAATTAAGGTAACACACAGGACTGCCTGGTATGGGGATGGTGCTAAATAAATGGTGTTTCCTGACTTCAATCACATTCTTATCTGCTCAGTTGCTAAATATGCCAAGGAACATTGCATACACGAGACAGAGTGGCCTTAAGAACCCCAGACTCTGTTCAGATTTATAGCTCTTCTCATGCAGAGTGGGAAGGCTTTTATAAAAGGTGGCTTCGTCTTTCATGGCTGCCATGGACTGAACTGTGTCCCCTCAGACACATCCACTGAAGCCTTATGCCATCCCCATGATGTGTTTGTTAGGGGGGCCTTTGGGAGAGAACTAGGCATAGATGAGGTCACAAGGGTGGGGCCCCATGAAGGGAATAATGTTCTTTGGTGGGGGGCATGTCCTGAGGCCTGTGAGATCTTAGTTCCCTGACTGAGGATTGAACCTGCAGAGGAAGCACGAAGTCCTAACCACTGGACCACCAGCAAAGTCCCAAGGGACTGTGTGTGCTGTGTGCTCAGTTGCTCAGTCATGTCTGACTCTTTGTGATCCCATAGGCTATAGCCCATGAGGCTCCTCTGTCCATGAGGGTTTCCCGGCAAGAATACTGGAGTGGGTTGCCATTTCCTACCCCAGGGGGTCTTTCCAACCCAGGGACCTAACCTGCGTCTCCTGCATTGGCAGGTGGGTTCTCTACCACTGCACCACCTGGGAAGCCCTTTATAGTAATAAGAGGAAGAGACAGCAAAGCACTCTCTCTACCCTGTGAGGACACAGTGAGAAGGTGGCCGTTTGCAGCCGGGAAGGGAATCCTCACCAGAACCCACCAGCCTGGCACACAGACTTCAGACTCCCAGCCTCCGGAACTGAGAGAAATAAATCTTTCTTGCTTCAGTCCAAAGGTCTATGGTACTTTGTTACGGCAGCCCACCTGGATGAATCCAGTATCTCATATGGGATAGATACTAGCTGAGGGATGCAGTATGCTCTTTCCTATTGTAAACATTTAAGTTGCCTCTTTAAAATAAGTGTGACTGTCAAATAAAGTGATCTGTGGAAAGGAAACAGACTCTGACATAGAGAACAGACTTGTGTTGGCCACAGGTGAAGGGGAAGGTTTGATTGGGACTTTGGGACTAGCAGAGGCAACCTTATATATAGGATGGAAAAAAAAAAATAATGTCCTACTGTATAACACTGAGAACTACCTTCAGTACCCTGTGATAAACCATGATGAAAAAGAATATTAAAAAGAGTATATATATATACACACACACACACACACATATGCATAGCAGAATCACTTTGCTGTACAGCCAAAGTTAACATGTAAATCAACTATACTTCAGTAAAATAAATTTTAAAAAAGAACTACTCAGTAATGTGTTTTTTATCCTCATCTACTTCTGACACTACAGGAAGCCCCAAGCTCCCTGGCCATCCTACATCCTTCAGGCTCTAATCCACATGCATTAAAACTGATACAAGTGTGAGTGTCTCCCAACCCACCCCACTTCCTGTCCCTTCTCCCACATCCTTCCTATTTGCCTTCACCAGACTATATGGTCCATGAGGGCAAGGATTTTTATCTCTTTTGTTCAACTGATGTGTATCCAGGGCCTAGAACAGTGCTGGCAAGTAGTGAGTACCAAAGACTATGCAGTGAATGAATGCGTAAATGAATGACTGCAGGAATAAATGGATCAGTCAATCAGTCAGTTCAGTTGCTCAGTAGTGTCCAACTCTTCATGACCCTATGGACTGCAGCATTCCAGGCATCCCTGTCCATCACCAACTCCCGGAGCTTGCTCAAACTCATGTCCATCAAGTCGGTGATGCCATCCAACCATCTCATCCTCTGTTGTTCTCTTCTCCTCCTGCCTTCAATCTTTCCTAGCATTACGGTCTTTCCCAATGAGTCAGTTCTTCGCATCAGGTGGCTAAAATAAGTGGATGTGTAAATCAATTACCTTGTGAACAATGCATACATGAATGCTGAAATAAATGAACATAGGTGCATGGGTTCACGAAAGAACCAGGAATGAACAGTGAAAATGAAAGTACCTCAGTCGTGTCCAGCTCTTTGCGAGCCCATGAACTATAGCCCACCAGTTTCCTCTGCCCATGGAATTCTGCAGGCAAGCATACTGGAGTGTATTTCCAATCCCTTCTCCAGGGGATCTTCCCAACCCAAGGATTGAACCTGGGTCTCCTGCATTGCAGGCAGATTCTTTACCATCTGAGCCACCAGGAATAAACAGATGCATGCATAAATCAATGCACTGGATGATGCCATGAATTTAAACCTGGGGTTAAAAGCCCACACTTCTTCAGTGGTCCAGTATTGGGCTTTTGTGGATAAAAGGTATCAGGATGAGTGGATAAACATGGCTCCCATCACATGCACCAGAGCACGCCCATTTATCTTTCTATTAGAGACTGGTGTTTTGCATTAAGATTTTAAATGAAAACTTAAAAACTGGTACTCATATTTTAAAAGTGTGAACCATCGCTGTCTGAATTGAGTAAAACTGGAAAGAGAAAAAAATGTTATCAAACACAGGCAAGAACACACAACCCAAGTTGGTGAGACAGGTATAAATTACACAACTCCTTCATGAACAATAAAATACAATATGATGGGGATGAGCTATTCAAAAAGCTATGCTCTTTCACCAGTTCCTAAGAGACAACAGGGGCATTAAAAATACAGATTTTTGACCTGAAGGTGTTTTGCATAACAGCAACCCCTGAAATCCCAGCCCATCTTTTTCTCTCTTACAGAACTTGCTCAAGAGGGCAAGCCTATGAAAGTACACAAGATTAAAAGATTCCATTTCACTTGGTCTGAACAAAGCATAAAGTCTCAAGGGTAAAGGAAAGCATGCCCTTCTCCGCAAACTTTTCAACATGTCCCTGACTTCCCTGGTAATCAGAAATGAAGTTAATTCTTATTGAATTTCCTGACAGCTAGCCTCATCGAGTTTTTAAATTTTACTGACTCTACTTATTACATTCATGTATCAGAATCTATTTTATCCGTTCTATCAGAAATATGTGGGTTGTAAGTTTCACGGCTGATGCTTGTCAATCAGAGCTGCCAAGGAGTGGAAAGGACCCCATGTACCAGAAAGAAACCTACAGAAAAGGACGTGCAATCAATCAGTTCCCTGACAGGAGAAAAGACAAACTTCCACGTGCACTGTGTCTTCATGTCATGTCTCTTCCTTCACTCCAGGGCAATGATTTCATGCAACTGGAGGGGTTCCTGTTATCACATAAAATAAAAGAGGGTAAGGAAAATAGTGAAGATGGGAGCTCTGAGTACATCTGCATGGGCAAATTTGAGGATGATAAGATGCTGGCCAGGCCACTGGGGTCTCTACTCACACAAGAAAAGAAGGGACCAGGCAGGACACACAGCAAGTGAAAAAAAAAAGTGAAAGCATTAGCCGCTCAGTTGTGTCCAGCTCTTTGCAATTCCATGGACTGTAGCCCACCAGGCTCCTCTGTCCATGGAATTCTCCAGACAAGAATACTGGAGTGGGTAGCCATTCCCTTCTCCAGGGGATCTTCCCAACCCAGGGATCAAACCTGAGTCTCCTGTATTGTAGGCAGATTCTTTACCATCTGAGCCACCAGGGAAGCCCACACAATAGGCAGAGGAAGTGGCTTTGGAAAGCTCTGCCTCCACTAGATGAGGGGAGGTCAACCCAGGAAGCACTACTTCCCTTCCTTGTTGCAATCTCTACCAAAATAAATAAATAAAAATGTGAACCATGTTACTAAAAAATGCTTTCATCTTATTAAAGAATGATCCTAAATTTACAGACATTAACATTTTGGCTACTGATGACTTGATGGAAGGAAGGAGGGAAAGATGGAGAGAGGTAACAGTGAGGCAGAAAGCAGATGGGCCCCAGGTTGAGCAGCTGGAATCTTGTCCGCTGTGGACAGATCCTTCAAGACTAAGATAAGATAAGAGCAGGAGCAGAGAGGAGCTGAGTGCTGCCCAGATAAAAGACCACACATTTCTCATCCTGGAGGTCAAGGACACCCAACTACACATGCACAGAGAGGCTCCCCATGGGTCCAAGAAAGGAGGGGTGCCACCCCACTGTAGGTGGTGTCAACCTACCCACAGGCCTCTTCACTAGAATCCGTCTTGGCTAAGAGATGTGTGTGCACACAGGGGAGGACTCAGATGTACCAAAGATGGGCTCAGAGTCAGACAAAGCAAAATGACTGGACAGAGGTAACCCAGAAGAAATGCCCCATATAAGTGATTCAGACTGCAGCAAGTCCCTACATATGAATGAGATCCCTTGTGAGAGAGCACTGGCAAGTCCAACAAAGTCAGTCTAGGGACCTAACTAACACAATTTACACTTAATTTACACTTGCTCCTGGACATTCTGGACTTGAAATAAAGATGCTGTCCCACAGTACTCTATACAGTACTGGGGGCTTCCCAGGTGGAGCCAGTGGTAAAGAACCTGCCTGCCAATGCAGGGTACACACAGATGTGGGTTCGATCCCTGGGTCGGGAAGATCCCGTGGATGACAGCATGGCAACCTACTCCAGTATTCTTGCCTGGAGAATCCCATGGACAGAGGAGCCTGGCAGGCTACAGTCCACAGGGTTGCACAGAGTCGGACATGACTGAAGTCATGACTTAGCACACATGCATACAGTACTGTACAGTAAAGTGCACAAAAGCACAACCACTTGTACAGGAGGCGTGCACGGGACAACATACACCAGATATGTGAACTAACTTAGGTGACTGGACATGTGAACACATGTTCGCATCTTCGAAATTTCACAACCTGAAGATTCGTATGTAGGGGACTTACTGTACCACAAAGACACAATTCTCTCTCCGAGTCTGCACGTGTGTCTCTCCACACGTACTCTTTTCTCTGCTAATAAACACTTTACTTGTTTCCCTTCTTTCCATCTCATTGTGGAGATTCATTTCTACACAGCCAACAGCCCAGGGCCTTGTCACTGGCCACAGGCCCTCATGGTCTAGTGGTTAGGATTCAGTACTCTCACTGCCATGGCCTGACTTCAATCTCCGGCTGGGAACAAAAACTCTGCTTCAAGACCCTGCTGGCCAAGGCCACCCAGATCAATGAGAGGGGAAGGGGAGAGAGGGGAGAGGTCACAGAGGCAGATGAGAGAGGAGGAAGGAATGAAGTAAGTAAAAAGAGTACCTTCCATTGACGGGGCCTTCCCCCCTTTACAGATGGTATTAGGATTCTCTCTGAACTCTAACTCCACCAAAGACTGGTGTTGTGACCTCGGGGATATCTCTTCTCTTTGCTGGGCCTCTTTCCTCACAGTATATGGAAGCATTGCACTAGATGTTCTCAAAAAAATTCTGTAGCTCCATCTTATTACAGAGAAAGGGGAAGTTTTACTGGTCCAAATTGATCTGAAAGTAGAATCAACATTTAACTGATTTTTCCCTAAAACCTCAGTCCTGGGACTTCCCTGGTGGTCCAGTGGCTAAGACTCTGTGCTTCCAATGCAGGGGACCTGGGTACCATCCCTGGTCAGGGATCTAGATCTCACATGTCAAAACTAAAAGTTCACATGCCACAACTAAGATCCAGTCAAATAAATCAATAAATATTTAAAAAAAAAAAAAAAGAATCAATCCTACGCACTTCAGGAAGCGTCGCTTTCCTCCAAAGAGCAAAAACTATTCCAGATGCTCCTGGTTAAGTGTGTAGTGGGTTTATCTCTGCTCTCCGCTCACCCAACATCCTATGAACGTGAGCGAATGGAGTTCGAGAAGGAAAAGGAAGAAGGCCACCAGGACAAGGAGAATGCAGGAGAGACGGCATCAGATAGATGATAACTGCCTGGGGAAGACAAAACACTGATGAAGCATTAGGACAACTGGGTTTCTGGAGCAGAGGAGTCAGCAGCCAAGATGCCCACAGAGAGGGGTGGTGCTGGAGGAGCAAGAGGATGGGCCAGCTCATCCCAGAAAGATGCAGAGGC
>NW_011494732.1:445081-498283 GCF_000754665.1 Bison bison bison | reverse complement strand
GTGGGGTTAGGCAGGGGCCTGAGAAGAGGAAAAATGATTCAAGATGTGTGGGCTAATCCAGACACCCCCAACCCACCACCTACTCCCCTCTCCCCGCCCCAGGGACCCAGGTGACTGCCCTCCCCCACCCACTCAGGAAGCAAGGAATTCACACAAGCTTGAGCATAGCTATTTGCTTCTCAAGGGGGTCTTCCTGACTCAGGGCTTGGACCCAGGTCTCCTGCACTGTAGGCAGATTCTTTACGGTCTGAGCCATCAGAAAAGACAATGAAGGAAACCAAGGCATTCACACAGTGCCTCCTCTCAGCTCATTGATAGATGGTGAGACAGAACCATGAGAAAGGTCAGCACATTGTCAGATACGGGCACTCCCAGAGATGCTGACATAGAGAAAAGACGTGTGGACACGGGGGTGGGGCGGGGGCTGGGATGAATTGAGAGATTAGGATTGACATATATACAATACCATGTGTCAAATAGAGAGCTTTAGTGGGAAGCTGCTATAGAGCGCAGGGAGCTCAGCTCAGTGCTCTGTGATGACCTAGAGGGTGGGAGGGAGGTTCAAGAGGGAGGGAATATATGTATACATAGAGCTAATTCACTTTGTTTTACAGAAGAAAGTGACACAACATTGTAAAACAATTATAATCCAATTTAAACAATGGGTATCCCTTTTCTCTCTTTCACAAAAAAGCCATTCAGGGAATTGAATTTTCTTGACAAGTAGCTTAGAGTAGACCCCCCTCTAGAATTTTTGATTCAAACTACTATTTCCTGTGTTCTAATGAATATCCTTGGGATCAATTCCAAACACTAGATTAGAAGCTATGTGAGAGTGGGAATTTGGTCTTTTGAGTACTAACATCCTCAAAATTACATAGCATATGAAAGAGATGGGAATACCAGACCACCTGACCTGCCTATTGACCTATATGCAGGTCAGGAAGCAACAGTTAGAACTGGACAACAGACTGGTTCCAAATAGGAAAAGGAGTACATCAAGGCTGTATATTGTCACCCTGCTTATTTAACTTCTATGCAGAGTACATCATGAGAAACGCTGGGCTGGAAGAAACACAAGCTGGAATCAAGATTGCCGGGAGAAATATCAATAACCTCAGATATGCAGATGACATCACCTTTATGGCAGAAAGTGAAGAGGAACTCAAAAGCCTCTTGATGAAAGTGAAAGAGGAGAGTGAAAAAGTTGGCTTCAAGTTCAACATTCAGAAAACGAAGATCATGGCATCTGGTCCCATCACTTCATGGCAAATAGATGGGGAAACAGTGGAAACAGTGTCAGACTTTATTTTTGGGGGCTCCAAAATCACTGCAGATGGTGATTGCAGCCATGAAATTAAAAGATGCTTACTTTTTGGAAGGAAACTTATGACCAACCTAGAAAGCATATTGAAAAGCAGAGATATTACTTTGCCAACAAGTCCATACTAAAGGAGATTAGTCCTGAGTGTTCACTGGAACGACTGATGCTGAAGCTGAAACTCCAATACTTTGGCCACCTCATGCGAACAGTTGACACATTGGAAAAGACCCTGATGCTGGGAGGGATTGGGGTCAGGAGGAGAAGGGGACGACAGAGGATGAGATGGCTGGATGGCATCACTGACTCGATGGACATGAGTTTGAGTAAACTCCAGGAGATGGTGATGGACAGGGAGGCCTGGCATGCTTCAATTCATGGGGTCGCAAAGAGTCGGACACGACTGAGCGACTGAACTGAACTGAACTGAGTTGTATAAAAACAGGAAGAATGAATCAAAGATTGGAGGTTCAAAGTCAAGGACGGGAGATTATGGCTCATTCTATTTTTCGAAAGAAAAAACCATTATTTTTCAGCAAGATGGACAGATACATAAGTACACATACACACACCAAGATCACCATACTCAACTCAGAAGACTGCTCATACACTTAACTCAAGTCTTCAAGAAGACTTGTGCACACAAAATATTTAACCAAATTATGATTAAACTCAGGAGGGACAAATATGACCTAGGGTATGAATTGGTCTATCCATCCACAGAACAACATTTATGGAGCATGTACTTTGCACTAGACATTGTGCTGGGTTTTGGGGGATTTGTCAGTCACCAGCAAGGGAGCCAACATTGTCTCCGAGGAGTTGGTATTTAAAGGACAAGCGATCCAGTTATGGAAGGAGCTGGGGAAAGAGTTTTCCAACTGGATGGAAGACCAAAATAGACAGACAGGAGGTTGGTATTCATAAGGAATAGAGAGAAGACTAGTGAGCCTTGACCACTGTGAGGAATGAACAAATGATTGAAGAAGTCTGGGAGATAAAAAGAGATCAGCTCCTGTAGTGAGTCACAGTAAGAAGTTCCAAATATGATTGCAAACCATGATTGCAATCTTCTTATGTTTATACATTGACAGCTCTTTTCAGTGAATGATTAGAGATGAGTGTGGAGGACAAGGGTTACAGCAAGGAGTCCTAGCAGGAGGCTGGGGCACTAGCCAGGCAAGGACATAATTGCTTGGGGATGGATGGGGTCAAGGAGACAAGAGAGGTCAATGGGCTGAGGATCTATGGATGTCTACAGGGTGTCTTCAATGTTTTTGTACTATAACCACAACATGTATGTGTTATGTGTTCAGTCATGTCTGACTCTTTGTAACTCCATGGACAGCAGCCCGCCAGGCTCTGCTGTCCATGGGATTTTTCAGGCAAGAATATTGGAGTGGGGTGCCATTTCCTTCTCCAAAACCACAATATAAGGAGCCTCAAAATCTTTTTAATTTAAAAAAATTTTTTCCATTATAAAATCTTTTTCCATTTAAAATCTTTTCCATTATAGTTTACAGCTAATATTGAGCAGAGGTCCCTGTGCTATACACTAGGTCCTTGTTGGTTACCATATATATAGTAGTGTGTATATGTTTATCCCAAACTTCTAATTTATCCGTCTCTCAAGATCTTATAACCATGGAAATCTCTCAATAACCCTTAGGAAGCCACGAAGAAACAGAATGGGTCGTTCACCCTGGGTGGTCCATTCAGATGGCATGTATCTACACTCCATAAGTGAGTACACTGAAGACTTTTTGCACTGGCTATGCCATCATCACAGTTCTATTTTCTCTACAAATAAAACATCTTAGATCCCCCCCAGCAAGCCCAGTGTCTGAAACACAAAGAATGCTTCATAGATACTTGTTGAACTGCATCTTAATAACTCTCCAGAGAGTCAGATTATCTTGCTTTAGGAGTTTCTGAATTTGTTTTCAACAGGAAAAAAACAAAATTGTAAACCGGCAACCTTCCAAGAGTCAAAGATACGAAGACCTTTAATCCAGTATTGCCTTTCTGTCATCCATACTCTGCTGACACATTCCCATTTCCATCTCTACTGGACGTGTCGTAAGTTTAATGTCTATTGCATACATTTCTTTCATTTCAATAGTTTGCGTAAACTGCCTCACAAGACACAATCAAATTTGCAATGTCTGGTAAAGGCAACAGGAGAGACAGACAGTAAAAATCAGCGGTCCTGTCTCATTAGACTCACAAAGGCTTACATTTTTCTGAGCTGCTCCAAGGAACAAGGTCTTAAATATATTGATCAAAAGCAAAATGGAAATAAAATTTATGAAAGTATACCTCCACACTGACGACAAAAGAGAAATTGACCTTTAACAATTAATTATGTAGAGCATTTGAATAATACAGAAAATTATATAACCAGTTTCATCTTTTTTTCAAATAAAATGTTGCTTCTAAAGCAAAGGAATGGAGAGAAATAAAGCTATTCGTTTTGAATGTCAAGCAAGACAGGTAGTGAAAAATGGTTCAAATGGCTTAAGAAACTATCATTGCCTTGAACTCTGACCGCTTTAGAACACAAAGGAAAATATTCTAATTTAGATATTTTTCTGGTCCAATTACAAACATCCCCTCTTCCTTGGGAGGAACGACTGAATTAACTTCCACAGTATCCAATCTATGCTTCCCCACACATTTCAAGAACCAAGGTCATGATTTCTCAAAATCTAATTACCAAATGAATCTCTCCATTTCAGGCCAGCTCTGAGTTTTTTTAGCCACTGATGCCTGGAATCTTGGCTGAAAAAAAAAATCAATTTGAAAAGCAAATATTCTAGCAGCCATCAGCAGAGTAAGAAAATCCACAGATCATTTCAATAAAGCACCTATTTTGCTATATATTAGGACAAAGACCAAAAGAAGCTATCAGATCAGATCACATCAGTAGCTCAGTCGTGTCCAACTCTTTGCAACCCCATGAACTGCAGCACGCCAGGCCTCCCTGTCCATCACCAACTCCCGGAGTTCACTCAGACTCACATTCATCGAGTCACTGATGCCATCCAGCCATCTCATCCTCTGTCGTCCCCTTCTCCTCTTGCCCCCAATCCCTCCCAGCATCAGAGTCTTTTCCAAGGAGTCAACTCTTAGCATGAGGTGGCCAAAGTACTGAAGTTTCAGCTTTAGCATCAGTCCTTCCAAAGAAATCCCAGGGCTGATCTCCTTCAGAATGCACAGGTTGGATCTCCTTGCAGTCCAAGGGACTCTCAAGAGTCTTCTCCAACACCACAGTTCAAAAGCATCAATTCTTCTGTGTTCAGCCTTCTTCACAGTCCAACTCTCACATTGAAACATGACCACAGGAAAAACCATAGCCTTGACTAGATGGACCTTTGTTGGCAAAGTAATGTCTCTGCTTTTGAATATGCTACCTAGGTTGGTCATAACTTTCCTTCCAAGGAGTAAGCGTCTTTTAATTTCATGGCTGCAGTCACCATCTGCAGTGATTTCGGAGCCCAGAAAAATAAAGTCTGACACTGTTTCCACTGTTTCCCCATCTATTTCCCATGAAGTGATGGGACCAGATGCCATGATCTTTGTTTTCTGAATGTTGAGCTTGAAGCCAACTTTTTCACTCTCCACTTTCACTTTCGTCAACAGGCTTTTTAGTTCCTCTTCACTTTCTGCCATAAGGGTGGTGTCATCTGCATATCCAAGGTTATTGATATTTCTCCCGGCAATCTTGATTCCAGCTTGTGTTTCTTCCAGTCCAGCGTTTCTCATGATGTACTCTGCATAGAAGTTAAATAACAGGGTGACAATATACAGCCTTGACAAACTCCTTTTCCTATTTGGAACCAATCTATTGTTGCATGTCCAGTTTTAACTGTTGCTCCTGACCTGCATACAAATTTCTCAAGAGGCAGATCAGGTGATCTGGTATTCCTATCTCTTTCAGAATTTTCCACAGTTTATTGTGATCCACACAGTCAAAGGCTTTGGCATAGTCGATAAAGCAGAAATAGATGCTTTTCTGGAACTCTCTTGCTTTTTCCATGATCCAGCGGATGTTGGCAATTTGATCTCTGGTTCCTCTGCCTTTTCTAAAACCAGCTTGAACATCAGGAAGTTCACGGTTCACATGCTCCCCCTTGAAGAGGAGAGATACCCCATTTTTTTCCCAGGGTGCTAGAAAAGTGTTTGTTATTTATTACGGTGCTAAGTTACAGGGATAAGAGAATTGACTGACCTCAGAAGGTGCCATCAGGCTCCAAAGTAAATGTTTGAATCACTCTGGGAGAAAAGTCCCACATCAGTGATTTCCAGACAGACTAAACATCTCAGCATAAGACATGATTCCCCCACGGCAGTCTAGCTCACTTTATGTGCACTGCTATTAAGTTTCCTTTCCATTCTGTAGGATATTGGAGGGCAAAAAAGTCAAAAGCCCCAGTGTCAGAGTTCATTCTAAATTACCCTTCTCACCATCTCTGTAATCTTCAATAGGGTCTTTCATCTCAATAAGCCTCAGTTTCCTCACCTGTAAAATGGGAGCCATTTATACAGGGGTGTTACGGGAATGAATGAAACAAGACATGTTAAATGAATAACACATGAGAAGTATCCCATAGATTCCATAGGTGTTAGCCATTTTAATGAGCATCCATTTATTCATTCATTCTTCATCCAGTAAATCTTTACTGAGAACCCGTTAGCTGCCAGGTGCTAAGTACAATGCATGGGAAATGACCAGACACAGTCCCGAGGAACACGGGCCTCACGGTCTAGTGGAGAGGGATAGGCACTGAACAAATCAGTACACCAGTAAATACAGAAATAAAATCTGTCATAACCGCTAGAAAAGAAAAATGGTTCTGAAAGAAACTTACTGAAGGAATCTCACTCACATTGGGGATTTCGGGGGTGGGGGAAAGCTCTTTTAAAAAATGACTTCAGAAGATTATCCTGGTGTTTCAGTGGCTAAGACTTTGTGTTCCCCAGGCAGGAGGCCTGGGTTCAATCCCTGGGCAGGAAATTAGATCCCACATGCCCCAAGGAAGACCCAGTGCAGCCAAATAAATAAATAAAAATATTTTTTAAAAAGAGTGACTTCTTTTTGGAGTATAATTGCTTTACAATGTTGTGTTAGTTTCTGCTGTGCCACAGTGTGAATCAGCTGATACATATACAAATATCTCCTTCCTCTTGGACCTTCCACCCATTCCCCATCCCACCCCTCTAGGTTGCCACAGAGCACTGAGTTGAGCTCTCTGGGCTATAGCAGCTTCCCCCTGGCTGTCTATCTCACACATGGAGGTATAAATATGTCAATGCTACTCTCTCAATTTGTCCCAAGAAAGTGACTTTAAGAGGAAGCCTGAAGGATGAACATACATTATCAGAGGGAAGAGTCAGGAAAGCTCACGTATAGCGCTTGTTTTTCTGAATGTAATTTATTACATTTTCACTAATACAAGAGAATATAGAAAAGTACAAAGAAAATTAATATCACTCATGATCCATCACCAGGAGGCAAATGGGTATGCATTTTACCAAATGTTTTCTCTAGAAAATATATATTACAGGACATGATATATGCCCACGCACATGAATTCCTAGCCCTGTATATGAATGTGTGAATTAGAACTATCATTTTTACTTACAAATATGTCTTGAGCCCTTCCCCATGCCCTCAAGAATTCTCTAATGAATAAATATGCGAAAAATATATTTGCAAATCATCTAATTTTATTTCCATAGGAAAAATATTCCAGCTGGGCTGTGGTATGAAACAGCAGGAATGTTTTAATGTCTCTCCTAAGAACTGCTAAACTGTCTTTGAAACTTTTGTTTGATTTTCCAAGCTCCACTCTCACCAAGAGTGTGGGAGCATCTTTTTGCTCTACTTCACGGTAGGTCCCTAAACCTCTGTCAGGGCATTAGGGAAAAGCAGTCCCACATCATTCTAATTCCTTCCGTTTAAATAAAGATGACAGTATTTTTCAGATGTTATTTTAAATTATTTTGTGAATTGCCTATTAATAGCCAATCTGACTTCTGTGTCAGTGTTACTGTGTGTCAATGTTAGTCTACTTGTTAAAAGCACAATGTATGTTGTCAGGTATTTGGAAAATGTTGTTACAGGTCAGTAAGTCAGCAAAGACGCTTGCTCTTTGGAAGAAAAGCTATGACAAACCTAAACAGCGTATTAAATAGCAGAGACGTTACTTTGCCAACAAAGGTCTGGATAGTCAAAAAAGCCATGGTTTTTCCAGTAGTTACGTATGGATGTGAGAGTTGGACCATAAAGAAGGCTAAGTACCGAAGAATTGATGCTTTCAAACTGTAGTACTGGAGAAGACTCTTGAGAGTCCCTTGGACTGCAAGGAGATCAAACCAGTCAATCCTAAAGAAAATCAACCCTGACTATTCATTGGAAGGACTGATGCTGAAGCTGAAACTCCAATACTTGGGCAACCTGATGCGAAGAGCTGACTCACTGGAAAAGACCCTGATGCTGGGAAAGATAGAAGGCAGGAGGAGAAGGGGACAACAGAGGATGAGATGGTTGGATGGCATCACGGCTCAATGGACATGAGTTTGAGTAAGCCCTGGGAGATAGTGAGGGACAGGGAAGCCTGGTGTGCTGCAGTCCATGGCGTCACAAGGAGTCGGACATGACTGAGCAACTGAACAGCAACAACTTTACTTTTAAAATCTTGAATACAGTGTTTTAAATATATGTATGTTTTTGCCTGTAAGTAATCAGAGCAATAAATGTTTTCAAAGTTGTTCTTTTACATTAAATACATACACATAACACAGAGACACTATGACCGGCTTTCTGTTTTAGTCTATTAAACTTCTCCTTCTTAAGCTTCTACTGCAGTATTTTATTTATTTTTATAGGGTGTTTTAATATCTTACAGTTCAGCGTCTTCAAAATTATTCTTCCTTTAAATATCTGCCTTATTACATATAGTCGTACATTTTACTAAATAAAATTCAAAATTACTTTGCCAAGTTATCCTTAAATAAAACACTGCTAGTTTGATTGGAAAAGTAAGATCACAGATTAATTTCAGAAAATTACACTGTATAATACTGTGCTCAGTTGCTCAGTCATGACCTACTCTTTGCTCACCAGGCTCCTCTATCCATGGGATTTTCCAGGCAAGAATGCTGGAGTGGATTGCCATTTTCCCCTCCAGGGGATATTCCCAACCCCGCGTCTCCTGCATTGCCAGTGGATTCTTCACCACTGAGCCATCGGGGAAGCCCCTATGATATTGATCCTTCCATAATTTCACATAAGTGGTCTTTTTTGTCTTCATTTATAGTTTGTAGATTTTAGTTTTGTGAACCAGTTAGTTCAATTTTGTACGTTTTTATTAAGTTCTTCCTAGATCATTTATATTTTTGTTATTTTCAAGTGGGATCTTTTTTCCGTGTCATTTGCAAAGTAATTGTTGCTATTTTGGGGCAAAATGACAGATGTCTGAGTTTCTCAAATCCCCTAAAATGATATCACATTATATCTTCTCTTAATAATGATTTCCCTCTTGGGTAAATAAAAAAGAATACACACACATATATGCACATGCATTTCTGGAAGAAACTTAAAGAATAGTACTAAACTATTTCATGTGAACAGGCAGGCTGAAGGAAAGTGTCTTTGCTTTCCTATTTGTCACCAGTGCATATATTTATATTAATTTGAGTAATATAATCTTGCACGTGTTACTATGATTATTTTTAACACGAGGGAAGTTTACCAAAGGAAAGTGAATTATTGAATTGTATTCTTTATACCTCTTCACATTAAAGACATTAATAACAGCTTACAATCCTTTTCATCCTTTCCAGTGGTTAGTCTGACCCTTTTCTGACTCATTGCATAACTATGATGTGATTGTTTTAAATGTTGATCTCTTTGGCTGCACTGGGTCTCGTTTGCAGCATCTTTATTTATGGCATAAGAACTCTTAGCTGTGGCATGTGGGATCTAGTTCCCCGACCAGAGATGGAACCCAGGGCTCCTGCATCGGGAACGTGGAGTCTTAGCCACTGGACCACCAGGGAAGTCCCAATATAATATGATTCTTGATTGTTTTCAGCCTCTGCCCTGGTAGAGGATGCTCACAGGCCCAGAACATCCCCAGGCATGCACAGTGCCCCTGCTGAAGTGCAGACCCTGCAGGCAGAAGCCACAACTCTCAACCAGACAATGGCTGGGTAGGAAGGACCAGGTTGTTCAGGTACTGCATCCTCTACAGTAAATCACTTATAAACGTCGATAAACACACACAGTAATCTAAAAAAGCATTTGACCAACCTCACAAGTGATGCTCACAAAACAGTGTTTTATGGCACCGAAGCTCACAACAGCACCGCTACATCATCGTGTCCACAGCCCGGCATCCAACACTGTCTTTTATTTATATTTTGCCCTTACATGTAACATAGTTACTGGACTCAGATAGACACAGTGTGTAACTCTGAGAAAGGATCACCCAATTCCTATAATACTGTTTCTATTTCCTTAAATCAGATACACCTATTGGATTTAATCAAAATTATTGATATAAATCAAAAAGTCAGCTTTACCCTTAGAAAACTAAAAATCGAGTTACCATATAATCCAGTAATCCTACTTTGGGGCATCTATCTGGAAAAGAGAAATACTCTAATTCAAAAAGATACATAAATCTCAGAGCAGCACTGTTTACAAATAGCCAAAACATGGAAGCAATCTAAGTGTCCACTGACAGATGAATGGATAAAGAAAATTATGTATGAAATACTACTCAGTCATAAATAAAGAATGAAGTAATTCCATTTGCAACAACATGGATGAGCCTAGAGATCATCATACCAAGTGAACTAAGTCAGACAAAGAAGGACAAACATCACTTATATCTGGAGTCCAAAAAAGTGATACAAAAGAACTTAATTATAAAACAGAAACAGATTTACACACATAGAACACAAACTTATGGGGGAGGGAGGGAAATATTAAGAGTTTGGGATTAACCAATACACACCACTACATATAAAATAGATAAGCAACAAGGACCTACAGTATAGCATGGGGAACTATTTCAATATCTTGTAACATCCTATAATGGAAAAGAATCTGAAAAAGAATGAATCACTTTGCTGTACACCTGAAACTAACACAGCATTGTAAATCAATTCTACCTCAATGGAAATTAGTCACCTTTACTAACACATTTCTTAATATTATACCATTCTTGCAGATTTTTTTAAAGTTTTTGGCTTCATTGATGTATTGTATTACTCCACTTGACATGTCAGTATTTTATTGAGGATTTTTACAGCTATTTTTATGAGTGAGATTTTTCTTTAAAATTTCTTTTACTATTTTTTCAATTTTCATTTGAGGATTAAGTGGCCTCATAAGATTCACTGAAAGAGTTTTATTTTTGCCTATGACTTATTTATATTTCCTTTCCATTTATTTCTGTTAATGTACAATGGAAATGAACATTTCTTTTACATTTACAGGAAAACATAAAACACCTAGGCCCAATCTGGTTTTTTCAGAGTAGGAAGATTTAATAATACTTTGGGTTTTTGGTTACAAACTCATTTATTACAATTTGTGTTTTTGTTTTAAAAAAATAGTTTACCTACAATAGCATTTACTGTAGTTTCCATTTCTGTAAACACTTTTCCTATCATATCTAGCTGTTTTAATTCTTGCTTTCCCCACTTTCATCCAATTCTGTTACCTTATCTCAACTTCCAGTTCTTACTTTATAAAGTCTGCCTTTCTCAAATGCTAATGTGATGTCTTCTAACATTTACTTGTCCTGTGCATCAACATTTTCTTTCCAAACCATAAACACCCTGTGCATCCTTAACACCACACTCTTCATCTATTATGTAACCAAATCATTCTATTCTGTTGCTATTTCTCTTTCTTCAACTTTGATTAAAATTTCTATCCAGCCCAGGGACTATTTGGGTGATGGAAGATCTTTTCCGAAGATATTTTACTGCTTTCCTCTTTGCTTTTCAGATCCCCTACTTACATCTTTTTATTTTCATTTTCAATAAGAACTTTTTTAACTTTTTAAAAATTTTGTATTGGAGTATAGCCAATCATCAACTTTGTGATAGTTTTAGGTGGACAGCAAAGCGACTCAGCCATACATACACATGTATCCATGTGTGCGTTAGTCGCTCAGTCTTGTCCAACTCAGTGACTGCGTGGACTGTAGCTTGCCAGGCTCTTCTGTCCATGAAATTCTCCAGGCAACAACACTGGAGTAGGTTGCAGTACTGCACTCGCTTCTCCCTGGGATCTTCCAGATCCAGGGGTCGAACCCAGGCCTGCATTGCAGGCAGACTCTTTACTATTTGAGCCACAAGGGAAGCCCACACATGTATCCATTCTCCCCTAAAATCTTCTCCCATCCAGGCTGCCACGTAACACTGAGCAGAATTCCCTGCGCTATACAGTAGGTCCTTGCTATATATAGCAGTGTGTACATGTCAATCCTGAGCTCCCTAAGTATCTCTACACTCATTCTTCACCCCCTAGCATTTTTTATGTCCATGAGTCTGGTTCTGTTTTGTTAAGTTCATGCCTATCATTTTTTTTTTTAGATTCTGCATTTAATATGATATTTCTCCTTTCTCTGACTTGCTTCACTCAACTTGACAATCTCTAGCTCCATCCATGTAGCTACAAATGGCATTATTTCATTCTTTTTCATGAGTAACATTCCATTGTAGATATGCACCATGTCTTCTTTATCCATTTCTCTGTTGATGGACATTTAAGCGGCTTCCACGTCTTGGCTACTGTAAACAGTGCTGCAATGTGTCCTTTGGTCTAACCCACTTTAAATGTTTTCAGTTTCATGTTCTGGGGGCATCTGTTGTCCTTTGGAATAATTCCCTAATCCTGCAGTATTTTTTTTTTATAGTACTTTTTTGAGAAACGTTAATTTCCCAGCAACACGGCATACCATTATCAGCTACTCCCTTCTCAAGAGCACGCAGAGCATCCTGTTCCCTTAGACCTTCTGGGTTCAGCTTTCACCATGGCTACTGGTACCTTTGTCCACCTGCCCAGATGCCTCATTACTTCACTGACTACAATCTCAGGCTAGTAGGAATGGAGGATTCCAGAGTTGGGGAGGCTAGGTAGGAGAAGGCTCCAAAAGTATCTACTGTGCATTTATCATTAAAGATTGCAAATGTTTCCAAGGCCATTTGTTAGAAATTATAAATGAGTTATGAAAATTCACAGTCTCCTCCCATAGCATCCTGTACCCAGGAAGAAGCCAAGATGGCTGAGGGCTTCACCAAAGCTCTGTCCAGGAACACTTTCCTTGACAGCCCAGAAGACTACATATATTCTAAATTCTGGGTCCCGTGCCTGTCTTGGTAAGAATACCCCATTTGCTGGTAGTGTTTTTTTTTTTTTTTTTAATTCAATTTCTGCATTACCATTGGATTTCATTCATCCTGTATGAGAAAAATAGAGTAACACATTATTTCAAAAATCTCTGCAGTTTGGCAACAAGACAGGAACATGATTAAATTGACATGTTATATTTATTAATCTAACCATTCTGCAGAGCCAAATAGGTTAAGTGTTTTCAAGTTCTGTAAAGGAATGAAAAGAGCTACAATAATTAGTAGTAACATAGCTAAGCTCATATTTGGCAAAACTAATACAATTATGTAAAGTTTAAAAATAAAATAAAATTTAAAAAAAAAAAAGTTAGGTAGAGCAGCACAATTCTCGATCAGAACCCCATCTAATTTGTGCTTGCCCTGGAAGAAGCAGGGAATGGGAGCCAGGCTTCCAGTGTGAACTTAGGGGATCTTGCCGCCCCAATGTTGCTCTAACCTGGGGAGCATCTCTGAGAGGGAATGAAGAGAGGCGAGCAGGGTGGGGGTAGGGAGGGCAGATTAAGTCTGACTTTCCAAGGACTGTGTCTCCAGGGTTCTTGCCTTCTGGCTTGAACAAAAGTTGCAAACTGATGACCCACAGACCAAATCTAGCATACCCAATGGTTTTGTCTGGTCTGAACAACATTTTTTCAATAAAAAAGTTTTTAAGTTTTTAAGACTTGGAAGATTTCAGAGACTTCCCTGGCCATCCAATGGTTAAGACTCTCCGCTTCCACTGCAGGGGGCACAGATTCGATTCCTGGTTGGGAAACTAAGATCCTATATGCCACACAGCACAGCCAGAAAAAAAAAAAAAAAAGAATTGGAAGGTTTCACATAAAAATAGAGATTTCAGGGACTTCCCTCGTGGCTCCAGTGGTTAGGAATCTGCCTGCCAGTGAAGAGGACACAGGTTTGATCCCTGGTTGGGGAAGATCCCACATGCCGCAGAACAACTAAGCCGGGGAGTCAGAACTACTGAAGCCCAAACACCCTTGAGCCCATGCTCTGCAACAAAAGAAGCCACCACAATGAGAAACCTGCACACCACTACGAAGAGTAGCCCCCTGCTCGCCGCAACTAAAGAAAAGCGTGCGGCACAACAAAGACCCAGCACAGCCAAAAATAAACAAACAGAAGATGTCAGGCATCCTTCGGATATGGGAAGCTCTGCCAATGTTGGGCCTGCGTTCCAGATCAGCTGTCACCTGGGGAAGGTGGATGCAGACTCTGGTAGGACATAGCGCCCTCCTCCACCTGGCTCCTCCCCATCAGTTTTGAGTCCCTGGGTCTCACACCTGCCCGCATCACTCACTCTCACCATCTGCCTGGTCCCTGTGAGTGTGTGTGTTTTTAACTCCTGCTGCAGGGAAAGCAAGAGACCGTGATGTTGTGGATTATCAGGACAACAGCCACAGGTCTGTCAAGAAAAGGGTGAGCCTTCTCCCCCGGCCTTTGGGAGGCTGACCCAGGGTGGGATGGTACTTGTCCTCTGAAGGTCCTCTGTGCTCAGCTCTGCAGCCTGGGGCCTTGGACTGTGCCCCTCATAGAAGGCTTTTTGTATGAGCCCTCATCCTACTTGTGTCAAAACTCATTTCACCCTGAGATGCTGGCACAAAAACCCTCTGGTCACAGGACATACCGCCTCAGGCTTACATGTTGATTTGTTATACCAGCTACAGAATGGAAAGCATCCTTGGTGATCATCAAAATCCAAGAGAGCTTTCTCCATGACATGACACCCCACCCCCAATCACCCTACTGAGGCCCGCATGTTCCCAACAAGAAAGCCCATCATTAAGGAAGTGAATGCAAGGCTTAAGAGCAATTTCTCCAGAAATGCTAAGATACAGACTTCACGAGAGATGACATCTTGCTAGTGACAAAAGAAATGCTCCCACGTTGAGGGACAGAGAAGTCATTCTTGCTTATCCATGAGTTCACTTGAACTCGACACTAATTAGCCTATCAAACATGCATTGTCTATCTGCTTTAAACATTGAAGAAAAGGGCACACTGACCAGAAGTAAAGAATGACCATGTTAAAAATAAAGACTAAGAGGGTGGAATGAATAGGGAGATTCCAGGAAGATGGTGAAGGACAGGAAGCCTGGAATGCTGCAGTCCATGGGGTTGCAAAGAGTCAGACACGACTTAGCGATGGAACAGTATAGCTGATTCACTTTGCTGGACAGCAGAAACTGACACAGCAGTGTAAAGCAACTATACTCCAATGAAAAAACAGTACATTAATTAATTTGAAAATAAATAAAGACTAAATTGGAGAAGGCAATGGCCCCACTCCAGTACTTTTGCCTGGAGAATCCCATGGACGGAGGAGCCTGGTAGGCTGCAGTCCATGGGGTCGCTAGATTGGGACACGACTGAGCGACTTTACTTTCACTTTTCACTTTCATGCATTGGAGAAGGAAATGGACACGACTGAAGCGACTTAGCAGCAAAGACTAAATGCCTCCCTTCCTGGGACACCTGTGCTGGTCCTCCTTCAACGATAAGACTCCCTCCCCAGGTGTCAAGGCCGGGCTGACTTACTGTAAACACGCTAACCGGTTTGTTTTTTTAAACTTGAGGGGATATATCTCTGACTTGTTTGATGGTCTTTGTTCTGAGAAGACATAAAACTGCTGAAAACCCTGATGTGGGGGAGGGAGCAATTCCACAGAGCTATCTGAGGGACTGTTTTCCAGGCTAGAGTCCTCAGTTTGTCTCAAATAAACCTATTTTCTACATCTACTATAGACTGCTTATTGATCACTTTCATCAACATTATTAATCTTTCCAAGATTTTAAATGCAGGATGGAGGGGACAGTGGGGAGGAATGTGTAAAGGAAAAGGGTGTATTTAGAACCCAAACCTATATATAGACTGTACCTGTGTGCTCAGTCACTTAGTCGTGTCCAATTTTTTGCAACCCCATGGACTGTAGCCCACCAGGCTCCTCTGTCCATGGGATTTCCCAAGCAAGAATACTGGAGTGGATTGCCGTTTCCTCCTCCAGGGGATCTTCCCAACCCAGGGATCAAACCCACGTCTCCTGTGTCTTCTGCACTGCAGGCAGATTCTTTACCCGCTGTGCCAGAGGGCAAGCCCCAAGCTTTTAGTCTAAACTCCTAAATTAAGAGGAGGGGAGTTCAGAAATGAGGCCCAGGGTGGAGACAATGGAAAATTAAAGTAACAAAGGAAAAAAGTTCATCTTCCAACGAGTCTATTTTGAGATCATTGCACGTCAGGCCCTGAGCCATACTCTGAGGCCCCCCGAGCTCTCGGATCTCTCTCGTCCTGGAGTTGTCTGGCTAGGACTCCAGATATGGAACCAGCAATTCTGTCTCGTTCACGGTACACATAGAAGAGAAGTGGTGTGCAGGAGCCTGCAATCAGGCAGCCACGTTTAGAGCTTCAGGGAAGGAGTGACAGGTACACACCGCCCCCTGAGCAACTTGACAGTGGCCAGAAAACGCTTTGGCCTTTAATCAACGTAGCCTGTGAGGCCTACAGACATGTCTGAACATGTAGAACTTGGTAAACAGTGGATTTTCCCCACCTTTGGGTTTAAATTAATTGCCAAGTGAAAAGGGAGAGTTTTACATGAAGATGCAGATTTTCTGAGTTCTCTTGGCAACCAAGACTGAAAGACCTAAGCAGGATGCGGCTGGTGGTCCAAGTGGTTAAGAATCTGCCTGCCAACGCAGGGGACACGGGTTCGATTCCTGGTCTGGGACGATTCCACATGCACTAAGCCCGAGTGCCAGGACTACTGAGCCCACACACCACCACAGGAGAAGCCACCACAGTGAGAAGCCTGCACACCACAACTAGAGAGTGGCCCCTGCACACCGCAACTAGAGAAAGCCCATGCAGCAACAAAGACCCGGCGCAGCCAAAAAGTAATTATTAAAAAAAAAAAAAAAGACCTAAACACAATCCATTTGCTGTGACCACCATGACCTGTGACCTGTAGCCAGGGCCAGCCTGCTCCTAGAAATGAAGGCCCCACCCACTCCTAGCACATCACCCCAGGCTCTGTTCTGCGTTGTTACTGCCTGACCAGGAAGTCTTGTGGCCATAAATGCCCACTCCCCTCCAAGGTGGCATTCACACAGCAGACACAAGACTCTCATCCTTCCACTGAAGTTAACAGATGGGCAGACATACTTCTCCACCCCCAACCCCCACTACACACCCAGTCCCTACAACACTACTTCATGGAAAAGTAAAAATGGAAAATTGTTTCTCAATGGGCCATACCATGCAATCCTTTTTCTCTCACAGTCCTCGGGTAGAAACTGCTTCTATTTGGCACTGCTGCCGTTAGCTTTTATAGCTTATTTTTGTAAAGTTAAGAGCAGATATCCTGTTGGTTGTTCAAATCCATCTTTGGTTTCTCCTTGTGTTCTACCTGAAAACAATTCACGCTGAACTGATTCTGATTAGGTTGTACCACTGGGGATGAAAACAGCTCCATGAGATTGAGGTCCAAGAGTAGCTGAAAAACAACCAAATAGCCATTTGCTTACAGCTGCTCAACATTATTTCATTATCACTCTTTTTTCCAGCAATCTGTGCTATCTTAGATAGCACTCTGGCTTAATATTCAGCGTCATCTGTGGAGGTTGACTTAAGGGTGCTGACTTAGACAGAACAATGAACTCCAGAGCAGCAGGAAGTCTCGGGAATTAGCATGAGAAAAACCTTGAAAATGTAATTATTTTGGCTAACAAAACTCATACTGTCAGTCTTGGCTTCTGACTTAGTACTATGTCATTACAAAATATAGGACTCTATTGAGGAAACAATGATTTCAATTCTCAGCTGAAAGGAACGAGGTGCATGTGGAATATTACTGTTAATGATGAAAAAAATTTAAATCGCACAAATATTGTACAACACAGCTTAATCACAGACATCTACAGACAACTACACTCTCCTCCCCTTTCTGCCTAGTGAACGCTATTCTTTATCCAAGTCAAGGGAATAGCAGAATTAGATCTGGAATAGAGATGTAGCATAAAAACAAGAGATCTCAAACTGCCATAATTCACCTATTATTAACAAAAGAAAAATACTGTCAAATTGGGTCAGAAAACAAAATATACCTCTGTGAAAACTGCAAAGGGTAAAAAAATAAAGATTGAGCACAGGTCAGTCAATCGAGAAAGCAGGGGTTGCAATAGGAATATGAGATAAAGTTAAATTCAAGATCAAAAGAATGAAACGAGGCAAAGACAAGTTATGAATACAAAGAGTAAAATGTACAGTGTCAACACAGTGATTATAAATGCTTAAGGGCTTACTTGCATAGCACTGAAATATTGAAAACAGAATTATATACTGAAATATATAAAGCAAAAGTGGATAAACATAGAAATAAGGAGAACTTGGGCAGAACTCAGTAGAAACAAGAAATACTTAACATACTACATTTACTTCTGGCAGATTATGTGCATGAAAAAAACGTAAGGAAGAAAAGAGCTACAGAGAATGTGGAAAATGTAAGTAACAAAGTTTAGTTAAAGCTGTCTCTACACTTGAAGCTAAGTATTACAAGGACTAGTGTACTTTTTCTTTTTTAAAAACTGACTTTTAATTGAAAGATAACTGCTTTACAATGTTGTGTGGTATACTTTTTCAAATGTGCCAAACCATTTAGGAAAAATGTTCACAAGAAATGTCAATAAATCCCTGAAGAAGAAATAAGAGAATAAACTTTTAGACCACAATCTAGTGATTCTGAAAGCAGCTCTTCTGCCCTTTCCTGTTTGCCTATTTCTGTTCCCCTCTGACCTTAAAAGAACCTAATAATTGGAATGAGTTCACTAGGTAATTGACATGATCTCCTGAATGAAAACCATGCTGTGCCTAACCTGCTGATTCTTTCCCAGATTAAAAGAAATCAGAATGAAGTATGAAGTAGATAAAGAATGACCAGAGATCTAACCCCAGCAGCCACCTTATCAAACAAGCAAGAGATCACATGGGCAAGATAACATTTAAAGAGAGAGCAAGCCAGTCTGCACCCAGTGGAGAAGCAAGTCGAACCCACCATCCTGCCTCCATGATTTCCTGAGATTCTCCCCACTATTTTTTCCCTTCTTAAAACTATCATGCCAAAGCAGATAAGTTTGAAGTTGGTTTTAGCTGCTTTCACATGAAAGCAATGTTTCTTTCTGCCGATACTTGCCTCTCAAGGACTGGCTTTTGAGCAGTGAGCCGTTGAACTTGAGTTGGGTAACAATATTCTGCTATTATAAAATAGGAAGAAAATAAAACCAACAAGCCAACTACTTAGAACTCTTCAAGCCAATCTTGGGTAATAGTATAATCAAAGGCACTTGTAGACTGGCTAATGAATCATTTGGATGAGAACAGAATGTATGGAAGCCTACAGGAGACATCTCTGGGGAGCTCACTCCATGAGTCACTGAAGGAGGGTCCATTGAGTTGGCTGGAAGACAGTCTCCTGCAGAGAAGTAGGGTAGAGTTTTTCTCTAACACTTACTGTGTAATAAATACATCATCAATATTACCAAGCCCTTTGTTTTTGAAAACCTACTGAGCCTCAATGTAACTCAGTTATAAAGTAGTTCTGAATCTCTGGGGAAAATGGTAGCGGATGTGTATTTTCTTTAAAAAAAGAATCCTGTAGAAAGACCAGTAATAAAAAATGCTAAGCCTCCAGTTAACCTAATCTAGAAAACGTGAGCAGAAAAAACAAATGATGAAAATTAAAAATGAGAGTAAATAAACACAGATGCTCAGGAAATTTAAAGGCTTATCACACTGTGTAAATTAACCCAAAGTTAATAAATTTGAAGAGCTGGAGCAAAGGGATGTTTCTAGGAAGCTGGAAAAATACAAAAATGGACTTGGGGAAAAAGATAAGATTAAAATGTAAAAATAAGTGTCTAATAAGTTATAAAACTTACTGAGGAACTGTTCCTAAGAAAAAGCATTTGTAATTAAAAGAAGAGGAAGTGGAACACCAATAATAGGAGGCAACTCTCCAACCTGCAGTCTACCAAGACCTACAATCAAACACAAAACTCATCTTAACAGTGAAACAAGACCAGCATTTTTATCAGGAAGAAGGGCAGAATACTTTTATCATCAGCATTGATCACTAGAGATCTAGTGAAGCAAGGAAACAAAAATAAATAAGCAAGAGACATATTGGATTTGAAAAAAAACAAACATTATCCTCTGCAAAGTATTCATGTATTTTTAAAAGTCTAAGCTACTCCACAAATCTGAAATACTGTTTTTACATATTTAAAAAATCTAAAGAAAAAAAAAACACAAAATGTTAACATTTATTCTATGATAGTCAATAAAAAAAGTGATTGTTAGGCTGCTTCTGGTTGTGTGTGTGGTAAGTGTCTTTGTCTGTGTCAGTACCTATCTATGTGTGTGTATATATATACATGTACGTATGTGTGTGTGCTCAACATTTAGCAAAGAAAGGGTAGCAGGGGATGGAAATCAGACTCTTGGCAGTTTCAAATGTAAACTGTTTTACACGTTCAAGGAACACCATCACTATTTAATCTGTTCCCCAGCACATAGAAAGAACATTCTAGAAAAATACAATAAGAAATGTATCAAAGATAGGACTTAAAAAAATCAAATTAATTTTAGCAGGATTATATCTAAATGGAACCATTCAAGGACATGAATAAAGAAGAAACACACAGACCCATTTAACAAAAATCAAAACATCCCTAACTAAAAATTAAATCCTAACTAAGCAAGATAAGGGCTTTCCTGGTGGCTCAGAGGTTAAAGCGTCTGCCTACAATGAGGAAGACCCAGGTTCGATACCTGGGTCAGGAAGATCCCCAGGAGAAGGAAATGGTAACCCACTCCAGTATTCTTGCCTGGAGAATCCTATGGACAGAGAAGCCTGGTAGGCTACCGTCCATAGCGTCGCAAAGAGTGGGACACAACTGAAAGACTTCACTTTCACTTTCAAGCAAGATAAAAGAAATAGGTAATCTTAAAGAAAACAACATTGCATGCATGGAAAATCCAATCAAAGCTACATGAAAATATTGCTCCTTATCTTTTAATGTCTTTTAATAAACTATAATACAAATAATCTGAAAATATATATATCAGTCAGTTCAGTTCAGTGGCTCAGTTGTGTCCGACTCTTTGAGACCCCATGAATCACAGCACGCCAGGCCTCCCCATCCATCACCAACTCCCAGAGTTCATTCAGACTCACATCCATCGAGTCAGTGATGCCATCCAGCCATCTCATCCTCTGTCGTTCCCTTCTCCTCCTGCCCCCAATCCCTCCCAGCATCAGAGTCTTTTCCAATGAGTCAACTCTTCGCATGAGGTGGCCAAAGTACTGGAGTTTCAGCTTTAGCATCATTCCTTCCAAAGAAATCCCAGGGCTGATCTCCTTCAGAATGGACTGGTTGGATCTCCTTGAAGTCCAAGGGACTCTCAAGAGTCTTCTCCAACACCACAGTTCAAAAGCATCAATCCTTCAGCGCTCAGCCTTCTTCACAGTCAACTCTCACATCCATACATGACCACAGGAAAAACCATAGCCTTGACTAGACGGACCTTTGTTGGCAAAGTAATGTCTTTGCTTTTGAATATGCTATCTAGGTTGGTCATAACCTGCCTTCCAAGGAGTAAGTGTCTTTTAATTTCATGGCTGCAATCACCATCTGCAGTGATTTTGGAGCCCAGAAAAATAAAGTCTGACACTATATATACACACACACACACACAATTTAACCAAATCACTTTACTGTACACCCAAAACTAACACAATATTATAAAGAAACTATAGGCCAATAAGAAAAAAAAAAAACTACAGGAAAGGGATGATAAAAGAAAATATCAACATAATTAAAACACAAAATCAGGGAACTTCTCTGGTGGTCTGGTGGTTAACAATCCGCCTGCCAATGCAGGGAGTATGGGTTCAATCCCTGGTCCAGAAAGATCCCATATGCCACAGGGCAACTAAGCCTGTGCACCACAACTGCTGAAGGCCCATAGAGCCTGTGGTCGGTAACAAAAGAAGCCACCGCAGTGAGAAGCCCACGCACCTGAGCTAGAGAGCAGCCCCCACTCCCCACAACTAGAGAAAGCCTGCATACAGCCACAAAGTCTTAGCACAGCCAAAAATTAATTAATTAATTTGTTGTTCAGTCGTGTCCGACTCTTCATGACACCATGGACTGAAGCACACCAGGCCCCTCTATCCCTCGCCATCTCCCGAAGTTTGCCCCCCAAGTTCACGTCCATTACATCGGTGATGCGATCCAGCCATCTCATCCTCTGATGACTTCTTCCCCTTCTGCTCTTCTAATTTAATTTAAATTAACTAATTTAAAAACCCACAAAATCAAGGACTTTTTAATAAGAATACATAAGTGGTTATAAATGCAGTGACAGAAAGATTCCATTCATAAATTTGCAGAGAAAACTACAACTAGATTAATGAAAAATTTGTCAGACCTCTATAAGAAAATGTTTACATTCTACTGAAGAATATAAATTGTCTGGTCAAAAAATGACAGATGTCAGTTCCTTTCTAAAGTAATCTGTTTGCTCCTACATTCAGTATTCCTCAGGGCAGGGACTGGGGTCAGCTTGACCTGTGGCCCCATCCCCTTCCTCTGAGGCGCCCACCAGTTGATGATACCCCACGTCCCGCTGGGGGTCCCTCGCCCCATCCTTGCTTCACCTGGATCCTCAGTGCCTGTCACATCCACAGTGACCTCAATAGTCACAAACGTGAGCCTCCCACCTCTGGGCTCCCAGTTCCTTCGCTCCACCTTCACCTCCTGGGCTGGGCAGAATTAGGGACTCCTCAGAAGATTTTTACTAATCCCAGGGACCATGAGGATATTGAGATACCATCTGTGACCACGTTGCCTTATATGGCAAAAGGGACTCTGCAGATGTGATTAAGGTTACTGACTCACTGACTGTCTTATAATAGGGCGGTCACTGTGGATCATTCCAGCAGACTCCATGTAATCCAGGGAACCCTTAAAAGTAGATGCAGGAGAGGAAGCCAGGCTGAAAAGTGAGAAGGCAGCACCGTGCCAAGGCTGACTTTGAGGATGGAGACAGGAAAGTGGGAGATCCCAGGCAGCAATGGGGACCTCAGTTCTACCCCTCCCAGGAACTGGACTTTTCCAACAGCCTGACTGAGTCTGGAAGCAGATGGTCCCCCAAAGCCTGTAGTCGAAATTCCAGCCTGGCAGACACCTAGCCTTGTGAAACCCTGGGCAGAAAACCTAGCTGGTTTTCTAGCTGGTTTCTCACTGGGACTTCTGATGCAGAGAAACCGGGGTAACACACTGAAGAAATCTCATCCACTCCGCCATTCATTCCCACTCAGTCTGTATAAGAAAGTGCACCAGACCTCAAGTGCCCACACTCTCACCATCAAGTCCTGCCCCAAGTTCTCCCCCTCCACCAGCACCCCTCTTCTGCCCTAATGGAGGCAATTCTCTCCATCTTGGTGGTGTTTCCACGAAAAGCACCTCTGTGCTATCAATGAGCGTGATTCCTGGCTGTGGAGTTTCAACAACCCTCTGAGTCTCTGTGTATTGCAAAGGTTCTTTTAAAAAATCATTCTTCTGCTTAAAGTTACCAGGCTGGCTTTGCTCATTGGTATCAAACAGCCCAGCTCACACAATCATGTCCTACTATTCTGCATCTTCAAAAAAATCCCTTTTCCATTTTAAACACCTCATTCAGCCCTCTTCATCAAACCTAAGAATCATCTCTGGAAGTTGGCTCTGTTTCCTTCAGCTCAGTCCTCCAGATTTTCCAGTTTGGTTTCTTTTTAAATAGTTTCTTTATTGATTTGACTGTGCCAAGTCTTAGCTGTGGCACGCAGGATCTTCCATCTTCATTGTGGCACACAGCATCTTTAGTTGCAGCGTTCAGGATCTATAGTTGCCACATATGGGATCTAGTTCTCTGACCAGGGATCGATCCTAGGCCCCCTGCATTAGGAGAGTAGCTCTCAGCCACTGGACCACTTGGGAAGTCCCTCCAGTATGGTTTCTGTCTCCACCTCACCTGCCAAGATCACCAGTCATCTCGTCTCTGAATCATCGGAGCAGGATCTATCTCTTCTGGACTTTCAACAGCATTTGGTAGTATCAGCCCTTCTCCCAGCATGGAAGCATCCTTCTTTCTGGGGTACCACCAATTCCAGGTATTCCTTTTACCTCTCTCTCTCTCTGGCCACTTCTCAACCTCTTTGCCTGGATAATGCTTTGCCAAACGAATATTAAATGTGGGCATCACTCAAGGCATCACCCTTCAAGTTTCTCTCTACTGTCTCCTGAGAAGAGCGCATCCATCTCCTGAATCTAAGCACCATCCACAAGTTGTCCCTTCCTGAACATATACGCCCAAGTCTAACAATTCCACGAAACCCTGGATTTGTAAATCCTGTGCCTACTTGACAGAGTCACTCAGAGGTCATCCAAGTTTATCAAAAGTTCAAAAATCGAGCTCATGCATTGATCCTCAACTCTCCACTTTTCCCATCTCCATCAGTGGTACCTTCTCAGTGATAGTTGCTCAAACCAGAAACAGTTGAGTCATTTTTCATGGCTTCCACTCCCTCACCAGCCAACCCTTTGAAAACTTGACAATTGGAGATACTCACTTGCCAAGTATCTCCCAATCCTGTCCACTTCTCTCCAGATCCAGTCACCACCCTGGTCAGACTCATTCTCGTTGCTTTTGTGGGCCATGGCAAAGAGGTACCATTGGTTTTGTTCCTTCATCCCCTCCAATTCATGCTTATCAGCTGTCAGTGTGAACTGAGAAACGTAAGATCATCTCATTTCCTGTTTAAAACCCTTCTCTGGCTTCCTAGCATACTGTGAAAATAATCTAAAGTCCTTGGTCCAGTGGTCCTATGGGCACTGAACTCTAGGTTCGCTTCCCAGTGGCTTTTCCAAGGTCAAAGCCTTTCCCAGTTATCACCCACTTTACTAGCAAAGCACTGATCATGCCAGTCAGCGTTCAGTCCCTCTCATGATCCTCTTCCTTTACCCAAAATCAGAGCTCTGCTTTCATTCTACAATGTCTTTCTCCTGCTATTCATTTAACTGACACCTTCATATTTTCCACGATTCAGCTTAAACTTAACAGGAGGCTGCTCCAGAAAAGCCTACCTCAAGCTCCTCCATCACCTGTTATTCTCCACCAGATTGCCTTTTCATTTCCTTCCGTTTGTAATCACGGGCGCCCCTGTCTTTCCTCAGACTCCTTTACTACTCTAAGAGTTCCAAGAAACTGAAGATTTTTCCTAGAATACTCAAGATGCATAATGGCTGTTTACTGTCAAACTATTCAAGATGTAAACAAGGGTGTTAATGGTGCTGGAATGATTCATCTAAGGGCATCTGTTATATAAATCTTAGCACATACATACAGAAGATGAGCATGCAGCCATTAAGAGAGTGATTTAGTTCCTGGTTCTATAAGAACATGGCAGAATCTAGAATATATTGCTGAGTGAAAACAGCAGGTTGCAAAACAGCAAATATGATATGATCCTTCCAGGCACCACGTGGGAGAATTGTTAAGCAACATGATAAATAAATAAGTCCCTGCCACCTCTCCAGGTGGTTTGCACACAGACACAGCAAGCAGGACCAATCCACGCCTGCAGCTATTCGGATGGATGAATGTTCTAGGTCTGCTCCCACCCTCCGGAGCTCTAGTTGCATCACCAGAAGACCATTTTATCAATACTCTATCAGATGACTTCAAGCATTTCTGTTCAAACAGGTGCATTTGCAACAGCTGTCAGGGACTTAATTTTTGTTTCTAAGCATAGGCATGTGTGTGCTTGGGTGTGTGTCTGTCTGTCCATATGACTGTGGGAAAGTGCCCCCAAGCACGAGCAGTATTTTCTTCAGGTGGTGGGATTTTAGATCCTATTTGTTTTTTTGCTTTAGGCCTGTCTGCACTGTCTGAATTCCTTACAATGACTCTGTATTCCTTTTCCAATTAGAAATCAGAGTTCCTTTTCTTTGGAAACAAAGACAATGACTGAGAGATGGTTTGAATTCAGTGTCGGCTCAGGAAAGCTACTGACCACGGAGAAGCATCAGTTGGTCACTACAAACCAGATGATTCAGAACGATTTGCTTGGTCTGACTTTCTCTCTCCTCTACACCAGACCACTGGCAAAGGATAGGATGGTAAAGGAAAGTCAATACAGGAATCTGCACTGACCATGATCACCTCTTGCCTACCTGCCTCATACAAGAAAACCTGCCAAGCAGGAACCCAAGGTCAGACTCTTTTTCAAGAAAAGTACCTTATTCTACCTCGACACTTCAGAATATATTTTCTAGAGCCCTTGCCCTCTTTTTTGTTTTTGTGGTTTAGTCACTAAGCTCTGTCTGACTCTTGTGACCCCATGGACTGTAACCCACCAGGCTGCTCTGTCCATGGGATTTCCCAAGCAGGAATACTGGGGTGGATTGCCATTTCCTCCTCCAGAGGATCTTCCCAACCCAGGGGTTGAATCCTGGTCTCCAGTGATGTAGGTGGTCTCCTGCACTGCAGGCAGCTTCTTTACTGACTGAGTCACCAGAATGCAAAAAAGTATCAGCCAGAATATAAATCTGTACCCATGAGACTACAAATATAAACTTCACCCTTTTACAAATATGTTTTGAATTTCTCACCATGTGTTGGAATATCTGTCATTTATAAACCACACAAAGAAGCAAGAACACAGGGAGGTACTAGCTCCATTTTCCAGATAAAAAAACTGAGTCACTTACTATGTCCGGGAGCTAACCAATGCTCCCCTCTTAGACACTGTGGGACTAAGTGATTGCAAAAGGCATACACGATCTTCCAACCTGCTTGCATCAGAGAAAAACTAAATATTAATTACAGAAAAACAGGAGCAAAATAAAACACACACAAACAGGAAAAGTCCAAATAAAAGAGAAGCAAATTCTATCTCTGGGCCATAAAAGGATGATAAAAATGATGAATACCACAATTAAGATGAAAGGGGAGAAAGATCTATTTTGTAATCATCAGTCTTCCCAAGTCTAGGAGAAAGGTTTACTTCTAAGACACGTCACGGGCTCCTTGTGAAAACATCCTGAGATGATTTATTCTGTAGCCTCAGTCTCTTTGCTGATACGAGGCCTTTGATTACAGCATTTGCCAAAACATGTGCATGCGATGCTCTCATGCGTGAATGAAGATCTCTAAAACACTGAGCTCATTTAATCAGAGACAAAAAATCTGAAAAAAATCACAAACAGGAACATAAATAGGTACCATCATTTCCTATTCAAATAATGAGTAGCTTTTATTACAGTCATCCAATTTGATCCAAGAATAGCACTTGGCTAATTAGACAGGAGTCAATTTAATAACTAGCTGACATTAATAAGAAGAGAAATGGATTACATGAAGAAGTGTTTACAATTGGAAAGGAATGGTTAAAAACTGGTACAACATTGTATGAAACTGGAGGGATTATATGTTCATTTCTTATCAATATGCAAGGGCTACAATGAAAATTCCTGGCAGTAAAAACTTCATGGCACCTTAATATATTCATGCATTCATTCACCAAATGTGTATTTATCAAAGACCTACTAAGTGTCAGACATTGTTAGGTTTTTCTAATGTTTTCTTTCTGCAGGAGACAAGGAACTGAATGCTTTAGCAGTTAGTGACCATAAATGAAAGTCACTCTGTACTGTCCAACTCTTTGCAACCTCATGGACTATACAGTTTATAGAATTCTCCAGGCCAGAATAGCAAAATGGGTTGCCATTCCCTTCTCCAGGGGATCTTCCCAACCCAGGGATTGAACCCAGGTCTACAACACTGCAGGCAGATTCTTAACCAGCTGAGCCACCAGGGAAGCTCAAAGACCATAAACTTCTTGGTAATCAGTCTTCACTAGGAAGACCAGAGGCAAAAGAGGTAACAAATTCACAGAGGCAGAAATGAACAAATTCAGGCACTATGTTGAAGAGCTTGGGAAAATCAAGCTGGGTTTTGACCAACCAAGCATCTTCTATCTGGGAAGCCTCAGAATGTTCTGGCTCCATTTTCAGTTTAAGAAGTGAAGGAGGTGAGAGAGTCAATTCCTGGGCAGGTTGATAAGAAGTCCAGGGTCCCCGAGGAGGAGAGAGGGGTCTGGGGCTTCTGAGGAGGAGAAAGGAGTCTGGAATTCTCAAGGAGAAGGAAAGAACAAACATCTTTTTTAATCTCTACATTCCTTAGTCTTAGTCACATAAAACCTTTTTTTCTTTAAGCCCAGAACTGATGATTACACAACTCAGTTTAAACTCTGTACTAGGGATTACATAACAACAATGTGTCCTGCTTGAGGACAGTTTCTCCTTCCTGAAAACCTTCTGACTAATCCTGATATCTTAGAATGTATATTATGGGAGTGCGTCTGGTAGGATATTTCTATTGTTAAGTTCTAATCCTGTTATCCTAAAATGTAAATTGTGGGAGTGGGTCTGGTAAAATTTTCACAAACTTGGGACATTCTTTTGATTTATTGTAATAACTAATTAAAAAGTGCATAGCTCCCTTGCTAACACTAGTGGCAGGGGGCACTCTCCATCCCCCTTCTGATGTCTATGTCAGAAGCTTTCTCTGCCCCTTTTCATACTTTAATAAAACTCTGCTACACAAAAGCTCTTGAGTGATCAAGCCCGGTCCCTCTTCCCGAAGCTAAATCTTCTTCAGAGATCAAGAATCCGACATCGTTCATTGTAAGCTATCAGAGGCTACATTTCAGCCAACAGGAAGAATAGAAGAAATCAAGACAAAAAGTGAAGATAAGAAGACATGATGTTTATGGATTTTTCCAAGATGGTATATTGGCTTGAACCTGCCATGTTGGAAATATGGTCTTTAATACTTGAAGGCTATATTGATAAGTGTACGCATTTATGTACACACTCTGCACATGGGTTCATGGGACATAGAGTAGAATGTGTGGTTCTCATTCCTTAGGAGCCTCTGGAATTTATTTAACAACCTGTTCCCACCCTCCCTCTGTCCACTGCATACAGTTCTTACCTTGCTGAAGAAAGCCTTCACATGGAATGAAAACACAGGTTCATGTCATCAAATACAAAAGTGCTTTCTTGTAATATAAATTGTTTAAAGACAAGGAAATTTGTCTTATTCTTCTTCAAATCACCCCATCCCAGAGTGCCAAATAGCACACTTCATTCATAGAGGCTGGCTTTTCAAGAACAAGAGCTAGAAAGGAGAGCCAACCCCCAGGTTCAACTTTCAATAAAAAATAATTGGGTAAATAAAATATGCTGAGTCTTCCATTTCAAGACGGTGCAGTAGAAGGACGTGCATCCATCTCCTCCTGCAAGAGCACCAAAATAGAAACTAAGCTGTTGAACCATCATCGACAGGAGGACACTGCAACCCACCAAAAAAAGATACCCCTCATCCAAAGACAAAGAAGAAGTTGCAGCGAGATGGTAGGAGGGGCACAATTACGATAAAATCAAATCCCATGCCCACCAGGTGGGTGACCCACAAACTGGAGAACAATAATACCAAAGAAGTTCTCCCACTGTTGTGAAGGTTCTGAACCCCACGTCATGCTTCCCAGTCTTGGGATCTGACAAAGGACTGGGAATCCTTTGGTCCAGGGAATCTGGTCTTGAAGGCCACTGGGATTTGATCACAAGACTTCTGCAGGACTAAGGGAAACAGAGACTTCAGTCTTGGAGGGCACAAGCAAAGTCTTGCATGCACCAAGACCCTGAGGAAAGGAGCAGTGACCCCACAGGAAACAGAACCAAAACTACCTTCTAGTGTTGGAGGGTCTCCTGTGGAGGCAGTTGGTAGGGGCTCACCACAGGAACGGGGTAACTAAGAGCAGCTGTCTGGGAAGGTCCCCTTCGGCATAAACAGCTCTTGGAGTTTGCCATTAACCCTACCATACAGTCCATAGACCCCAGGCCCCGGTGGCCTCAGGCCAAAAAACTACCAGGGAAGGTACCCCACACATCAGCAAATAATTGGGTTAAAGCTTTACTGAGCAAGGTCCTGCCCACCAGAACAAGACCCAGTTTTTCCCACCACCTGTTCCTCCCACGAGGAAGCTTACATAAAACTCTTAACCTCCTCCATCAGAGGGCAGACAGAAGAAGTAAGAAGAACCACAATCCCACAACAACTAATACAAAAACCACATTAAAAAAGTTAATCAGCATGAAAAAGCAGAAAGTCATGTCCCAGATGAAGGGACAATATATAACCCCAGAAAAATGACTAAATGAGGTGGAGATAGGCAATCTTCCAGAAAAAGAATTCAGAATAATGATAGTGAAGATGATTCTGAATCTCAGAAAAAGAATGGAGGCAAAGACTGAGAAGATGCAAGAAATGTTTACCAAAGACCTAGAAGAACTAAAGAACAAACAAACAGAGATGAATAATACACTAGAAGGAATCTATAGCTGAATAATTGAGTCAGAAGCACAGATAAATGACCTGGAGGACAGAATGGTGGGAATCACTACCTCAGAATAGAATATAGGAAAAAAAAAAAAAAGAATGAAAAGAAATGAAGACAGCCTAAGAGACCTCTGGGACAACATTCAATGCGCTAACATTTGTATTATAGCAGTCTCCGAAGAAGAGAGAGAGAAGGGATCTGAGTAAATATTTGAAAAGACAATAGCTGAAAACTTCCTGAACATGAGAAAGGAAATTAAATCAATCAAGCCCAGGAAGTGCAGAGACTCCCAGGAAGGATAAACCCAAGTAGGAAAACACTGAGACACACAATAATCAAACCAACAAAAATTAAAGAGATAAAATATTAAATGCAACAAGGGAAAAACAACAAATAACATACAAGGGAATTCCCATCAGCCCATCAGCTGATTTCTCAACAGAAACTCTACAAGCCAGAAGTGAATGTCATGACATACTTAAAGTGATGAAAGCAATGAAACTACAACCAAGAATTCTCTACCTAGCAAGACTTTCCTTCAGATTTGATGGAGAAATAAATGCTAAAGGAACTCCTTTTAGGTAGAAAACAAGAGAAGGAAAGCCCTACCTACAGAAAATAAACTCAAAACAATTAAGAAAATGGTAGTAAAATCATCTATATCAATAATTACATTAACTGTAAATGGATTAAATGCACAAACCAAAAGACAGACTTGCCAAGTAGGAAGAAACATGCACTTTCACTTACCACATTACTCTGCTTGACCCTCCAGATTGTATGCAATTACGTTACATTGTTGGGTTAATCACGTTCCCATGATGATTTGTGATTGTAATTATCAAGTACAGTAGAAAAGTTTTTGTATACAGATATATAAATAACATGTATAATATATATATTTTAGAAAACTAGCAAATTTTTGCCTAACTAAAAAATTTATGACATTTCAATTCCATTTGTTTGACTTAGTATGAATAGAATGCTATATTTCTAATTCAAAAAAAAATATGCAATAAGCAACAAAAGTTTACTGTATAGCATAGGGAACTATATTCAGTATCTTGTAATAACCTGTAATGGAAAATAATTTCAAAAATAATATATGTGTATATGTATAAATGAATCACACACACACACAAAATTCTACTTTTTGAAATTCAGTAATGTTTTATCTTTTTGCCAGTTTTTCTAAATGTCCTATGGATATCTAATAAAAATGTATGGGATACAGAATTTTAAATATATTTTGTATAGGATTAATATAAATTAAATATAAATATATTATATTTAAATTATTAATGATATCATTAAAGACCCCATTATTTTTTCTGCACTTGATAAAATATTCGAGACATGTTAATATGTCTCACTATGATTATATATTTTTTCTTTTCCCTTATATTTCTTCTGACTTTTGCTCTATGTATCTTTGTTTCTCTGTTAAGAAGTCTAATGGTTTATGATGTCTATCTTCTTTGTGAATTGCATCTTTTACCATTAAAAATATTCATCTTTTTTTCATTTAAAATAAATATCAAAAAATTTCATCAAAAAATATGCTAAAAATCGTTTAATACCATATAGACATTAACTTAGCCACTGGTGGGGAATCTCTGGCTCTTGAGATCTGGATAAAACTGATTTAAGCCCCAAGTCCACCATATATGAAGGTATGAATCCATCCTAAGGTCCGTGTATGTGTGTGTGTGTGTGTGTAGACTCTGGAGCCTGTGGAATGTGACCTACAGCAATTTTTTTTTTTAACCTGCCTAAAATTCCTTTACCTGTGAAATGGAAATAAAAACAGTGCTTAAGAGTAACCTGCTTTGAACAGTGCCTGGTACATGCTAAGAGCTAACTAGTACTGGTATAACTACTACTATGATCATCACTATTGTTTAATTCTGTATTTTCTTCTCATTCTTGGTACTTTTTTTAAATAGTCAAAAAGGAAGTTCTACCCACCCAAATGTATTCATGAGTGTGATACACAGTATTTGGGGGCTGAGGCTGAAGATGAGAAGAAATCCCAAGACTTAACTGGAAGCAAAAGCTCCCAGTGGTACCCCGGCCACTCCTGTTCTCTGAATCTTTCTGACACTATCTATGGTTTCTCAGCCTCTCCTCATGAAGAACCAAGGGTCACTTCCCCTTCTGGCTCCTCTCCCCTCTCCCCTCACTCCTTAATTCTCCAACCTCTGAAATCTTGGACACAGCAGAAATCAGCTCCCTCAAGTACCTGAATTCTTTCCAAGATATATTTTTCCCCCTCTGAAGACCGTGAGTTTGGGTGAACTCCAGGAGTTGGTTATGGACAGGGAGGCCTGGTGTGCTGCAATTCACGGAGTCACAAAGAGTCAGACACAACTGAGCGACTGAACTGAACTGAAGACCATTCTCCCTCTACAAGGAATTCAAGAACTGGTTGTTGGAAATGTATTTCAACCTCATCATAAGAATTTACAAAGTTTTTTTCCATCTGTTGTTTCACTGGCACCTCCCAACAACACTGTCAGCTTAGTGGGGATCCTGAATGTCCCTTTGCAGGTAAGGCAATCAAGGGTGGGGAGTCTACAGGGTTTACTCAAGTGTGGCAGAGCTGGGACACAAACCCAGGGCTCTTCACACAAATCTAGCATTGTTTTCTGCTCTGAAACACTTGCCTGTACATTATATGGATCTCGCAGTCAGATTTAGTCAAGATTTTCCAAGTAGAATGTTTGCAGTTCATTGGAGGTAGACCAGAAATCCATTTAGTTCAAAATATACTTATGTTTTATGCCCAATACTTTGTGTTGTACTTTGAGAGTTCCAACTGTAAAGACAATACATTTGAGGGCTCCTCTATGAAGGAGCTTATATTCTAGGTTTAAAGATATGACCCAGAGTGAAGTGAGTCAGAAAGAGAAAGATAAATATCGTATTCTAACACATATATACAGAATCTAGAAAAATGGTACAAAAGAATTTATTTACAGGGCAACAATGGAGAAACATAGAGAATAGATTTATGGACATGGGGAGAGGGGAGGAGAGGGTAGGAGAGGGTGAGATGTATAGAAAGAGTAACATGGAAACTTACATTCCCATATGTAAAATAGATAGCCAACGGGAATTTGCTGTATGGCTCAGGAAACTCAAACAGGGGCTCTGTATCAACCTAGGCAGGTGGGATGGGAGGGAGTTTCAAAAGGGAGGAGATATATGTATACCTTTGCTGATTCATGTTGAGGTTTGACAGAAAACAGCAAAATTCTGTAAAGCAATTATCCTTCAATTAAAAAAAAAAAAACTAGAGCAAAAGACAAAATTCAATTAAGTAACTCTCAATTTTTAAATAAATCTGAAAAGAGTCAAGACAAGCTCGGAACTGTCTTACACATAGCCAGGTGATTGCAGCCTCTCTGGTCTGTCCTCTACTCTTCTCTCTTCCCTCTCGTCCCCTCTTCCCTTCCTCTGTCTCTCCAGCCCTCATCCCTACCTAAACCCTTTCTAACCCTGCTCCAAGAAGGGACTGAAATTAACCACCCCTAAGATGGCATGTTCTGGGTCTGATTCTGATCTATACATGCCACAGTAAAAGCAGTCCATGGTCAAAACCATTTGGGAAACACCGGGCTCAACACTGGAGAGGATTTTCTCCCTGTGGGATTTCTTGGAATCTTTAGCCTAATAACATGTGCTGTAAGTTTACATTTCTCAAAAGCATTTGACCACAGAGGACTTCATTTCATGGAGAAGCTCATGGGGTTGGTTTTCTCAGAAATATATCCACAAATACAAACGAGATAGAGAATGACTGAAGAAACTAGAGGGCTTCCCTTCTGAGAGTTTTGAATTTTAACAGGTGAAAATGACCAAGCAAAATGGAATCTGCATCATCAAAATATAGGCCAACGGAGACCAACAGGGATTTAATTTCCAAAATATACCAAAAGCCCATGCAACTCAATAACAAAAAAGCAAACCACTCAATAAAAAATGAGCAGAATACCTAAATAGACATTTCTCCAAAGATGACAATCACATGGCCAATAAGCACAGGAAGAGATGCTCAACTTTGCTGATTATTAGAGAAATGCAAATAAAAACTACAATGAAGTGTAACTTCACACTAGACATAATGGTCATCATTAAAAAGTCTGAAAATAATAAATGCTGGAGAGAGTTTAGAGTAAAAGGAACCCTCCTACACAGTTGGTGAAAATGTCAGGTGGTGCAGCCACTGTGGAAAATAGTATGCAGGTGCCTCAAAAACTAAAAATAGAGTTGCCATATAACCCAGCAATCACATTCCTGGGCAATATATCTGGAAAAAACTATAATTCAAAAAGATCCTTGCACCCCTATGTTCATAGCAGCACTATTTACAATAGGCAAGACACAGAAGCAACCTAAGTGTCCATCAACAGATGAATAAAGATGAAACATATATATATATATATATAGTTTTGTTTTTTTTTTTTAATCACTTTGCTGTATACCTGAAGCATACAGAACACTGTAAGTTAAGTGGAAGAAAAAAGAACTGGATCCTCCTGCTGACCAAGGATAAGCTCCTAGCATGAGTAAGAAAGGAGTTTTCTTTGGGGTGAGCCCTTCCGGTTTTGTGGCTGTTTGTTGATACAATGTAACAGAGCCTGGGTTTCCCAGGGGGCACTAGTGGTAAAGAACCAGCCTGCCAATGCAGGAGATGTTAAGAGACCTGAGTTTGATCCCTAGGTTGGGAAGATCCCCTGGAGAAGGAAACGGCAACCCATCCCAGTATTCCTGCCTGGAGAATCCCATGGACAGAGGAGTCTAGCAGGATACGGTCCATAATGTCACAGAGTCGAGTACAAGTGAAGCAATTTAGCGTGCACACACGCACAACAGAGCCCATTTCCTCCAGAAGGTGACAAGGAGGAGTGTGTGACTCTCCATGCCCCACAGCACCCCTCAATGTCGATCTTTGTCATTCCCACGCCTCCTCCGATGTTTCTAGATGGTGGAAGGCACCCAGAACTCAGCCTGATAAAAGAACACAGAGCCTTTTATTAAGAGTAATGAGGTCTTCTTTGAACTTGACGCTGGAGAATGTAGCCACTTTGGATTGAAGGAAGTGCTGGGACTCCTGGCCACCACTCATGGTCAGGAAAGGCCACCCAGGTGCCCCATGTTGTCACATCACACAGGAATTTCAAAAGCCAGAGTAGAGGGGTGGGACTTGACCTCACAGGGTGAAGAATACTCAGCCTGGTCACAAGGCACTGTGAGGATCTGAGACAGGGAGCCCCCAGAATACTGTCATGAAATAGGGAAGTGTTGGAGTCCTTCTTTAAATAAAAACCATATATACTTAAGGTGTGCAATGTGAAGTTTTGCTCTATGTGTACAAGGGAAATGATCACTATCATCAAGCTGATTAATCTGCCTTCTCTTCACACAGGTTCCATCTTGGGGTGGCTATGAGCACTGAAATCTCCTCTCTTGGTTAGCTTCCAATATTCAATACAGGATGACTGGGACTTGCCCAGTGGTCCAATGGCTAAGACTTTGAGCCCCCAATGCAGGAGGCCCATGTTTGATCCCAGGTTCAGGGAACTAGATCCCACATGCTGCAACTAAGAGTTCGCCTGCCTCAACTAAGATCCAGCCAAATAAGTTTTAATTTAAATAAATTTCAAAGATACAGTATGATGGCTGTAGCTGCCAACGCTGTCCATTCCTCTCTAGACTCCTGCACTCTACACAACAGCAAGTCGGAACTGTGACCAGCACCTCCCCATTGCTCACCTCCAGGATTGTTCACAAGGGGTGCCAACCATGAAAAGGAGGAAAGAGATAAAATAAAACAAAGCTATGGTTTTTCCAGTAGTCATGTATGGTTGTGAGAACTGGACTATAAAAAAGGCTGAGCGCTGAAAAATGGAAGCTTTTGAATTGTGGTGCTGGAGAAGACCCTTGGGAGTCACTTGGACAGCAAGGAGATCAAATCAGTCAATCCTAAAGAAAATCAACCCTTAACATTCGTTGGAAGGACTGATGCTGAAGCTGAAGTGCCAATACTTCGGCGATCTGATACAAAGAACCGACTCACTGGAAAAGACCTTGATGCTGAAGAAAAAATGAAGGCAAAAAGAGAATGGGGCAAGAGAGGATGAGATGGTTAGATAGCATCATCAATTCAATGGAACTGAATTTAAGCAAACTCCGGGAGACAGAGGAGGACAGATGAGCATGGTGTGCTGCAGTCCATGGGGTTGCAAAGGGTCAGACACAAGTGAGCAAGTGAACAACAAGAAGAAGCAACTGAATATCACACGGCAATAAATATTAATGCTAGAAGGTAATAATTGAGCACTTCTCTCCTTTTCCTCTTTAAAAAAAAATATATTGATTTGGCTGGGCCAGGTCTTAATTTCAGCATGCAGAATCTTTAGCTGTGGCAAGCAAACTCTTAGTTGTGGCTTGTGGGATCTAGTTCCCAGACCAGGAATCAAATTCATGCCCCCTGCATTGGGAGCTCAGAGTCTTAGCCACAGGACCATTAGGGAAGTCCCTTTCTCTTTGCTCTTATGCTAAGCTCTATGGATGCCTGACATCCTTAAATCTTTCCTGTGACCCTATGAAATAAAGACTATTACTAGCATCCCCATTTTCAGATAAAGATATTGAAGCTTGATGAAATCCTGTAACTTGCCCAATTGGTACCCAGTTAACAAACAATAAAATCTATTCTTTCTTGGCCCAAAATTCATGCTTTCATCCATAAATGGTCAGAGAACTGAGAACTCTAGAACACTGGATAAAAAATAGTTGTACCAATATTTCCTTACTCCTTTTTAACTTTGTTCTCATATAAGCAAGGAATAAAATTTGCAAAATACCATTTAGTGTAATTGAAGCTTTATGATTTATTAAAGAGAGTCCATAGTAATTTCTGTCCATCCTAATTAGTCATATTAGTTGTTAGAAGCCATCTTCTGAGCAAGGAACCTCCAAGGAAACCCAGCATTTCTTGTTTCCTATTCTGACATTTCATGAAGTTAAATTTTAAAACCTTGCTCGTTGTAGATGGAGATATCCTTAACCAACAAATTAGAGCAACTCTCAAGTGTAAAAAGGTGTCTGAAGAAATTGTTGTTTGTCACTGGAAGAGAAAAGTTCCTTTTTAACCCCCCTCACCTCAATTAAGTGCATTCTGAGCTAACTGATGCAAAGTGCCTGGAATTATGTTTTTAATGTGAATATGGAAACTGAGAAAGCACAGCCATTAAAAAAATAAAATATGTAGACTCTGCCTGCTACATTCACTAAGTGATTAAAAACGCAATCTTCCCTAAGAAATGCGCCACATATTTGTTTATATTAATGTTAATAACTTGCTAACTAATGATAAATGTATGATAATTTATTCTAAGTGAAATGAAGTGTGCCCTAAAGACAGACTCTGTAAATGAAAGCTTATGCTCACCCTAGTTTTGAGCGGGCATATGAATAACTGTATTCTTTCACTGCAGTGAAAATGACTGTATGCAAATTATATGCAAAGGTACCCACAGTCTCCAAATAATGACAAAGCAGGGGGTTGGGAGGGGTCTCCAAAGCGGCAACTACTGCAAAGACTCTGTGAAATGATCTTGGCCTCTTTGCAATGGCTCAGAAATTCCTCTCATAAGGCAAGAGAATTTTCTAGAGTCTGTTCTATGGGCATATTAAAGATTCAGGATTCTCAGTCTTGGTTTCTCCCTACATGAACAGCATTAATAAAAACCTCTTAATGTGATACTGTGTGCATTTAGAAATCATTAAGCCAAATTATTTCTGTGAATTTAGAAATTATATAATTACCCGTATAAATAATGTTAACAATTCTAATTTATCCACGCAGCCACATCTCAAAATGTCTATTAGCATTTACAATGGTCTTTCTTCCCCTCTCAACATCACAGCCATCATCTATGATGCTGGTACTATATGACGCACAAATTAAATTCATGGTATTTTTTGTGGCAAACGTGGGTGATGAGTAATCCAAAGATCCTTAGCCTCCCTCTTTGCTGGAAGGGAGGAAAGTAGGAAGGGAGAGAAGGAGAGAAGGAGGGTAGCAATCACCCATGTCAGTGCTCAGAATGTTACAGCAAACACCATTCAAAACTCCAGCTATAATGCCAGGCTCTAAGTGCATCTCCTTTCGGGTTAAGTTTCATTTCTTACTTGTGAAACACAATTCAGTGTGCAATCTCACTAAGTTTTGTGTCTTTCTGGAACAGAGTGGTCCAGCGATCAAGCCACATTGCCTGCCAGCACTTCCTTTTCCAACTTAGGGTAAAATCTTATCCTGGTAATAATCTCATGCTACTCCGTGCAGTTGTTGGATGGATTGAAAGAGGAGACAGAGGAGGACAGAGGACAGAGAAAGAGAGAGAGATGGGTGGGTAGATGGATGAGGCACACACATGTCTTCTAGAACAGCACATGGAACACAGAAATTATTTTATCAGGCTTAGGCTTACTTATTATTATTACAACCTCAGTGTTTTAGCCAGAATTTTCAGTAACTGGTGACAGAAAAGTCAACTTATTTGGACATAGCCGAGGAGTGATTTTCACTGCTTATATGTTACTTAAATTTCTAAGTGGCAATGGGTTCAAGTGTCCAAATGGTCTCAGTATTTTCTTTCCCTCTCTCCACCTCCCTCATTTTCTCCTCCCTCCCAGTCTCAGATTATGAGTCAGCTCCACCCACAAGCAGCCCCTCTGTTACCTTGGCCTTGGAGGGATCAAGGTGAAGGGAGATGTAACGGACCATTTGTGATTTGCAAAAAAAAAAGAAAACCATTGAGCCCTTAATAGGAAAAGTCTGCCGACCTCTATCCTAAACCAACAGGAGCTTCTTTACTCATGACATGAAGATTACATCTGTCCGATTTCTGGCACAGAGCAGCGGGAGAACTAAACCAGATGATGTTTTGGAAGTGCCGTGTGGCTTACCCATCAGCAGATAAACACCAGCATTTTCTCTCTGCCTTCCGAGTCTCTGTCACCTGCAGGAAGGAGAGCTGAGTAGGTAAGTTCAGATGCAGCTGAGTCTGATGCCAGAATGTATTCAGCTCTGCCTGCAACTGTTGCCCCAAACCTGACCATAAATCCCTCAGGAAACTTCCTTTACTGAGTCATCACATCTCTGAGTCCCAGAAAGTGCATCATAAATGATGACGTGAAAGATCCAACTTTCACCTCTCAGGGAGCTTTTGCCTATGTGGGCCAGACCTTCCACTGCACATCTTTCTCACAAAGAACTAGAAAATTCCTCTGAAGCTTTTATTGTTCAGCATCTACCCCAACTCGAGTTGGTCACCAGCAGAGAATTGCTCTTGATACACAGCATTCTTCACAGGGAAGTCACTTGTAAATTATAAACAGCTCTTGCAGATTTCCACGCCTTGTTCTGAAAAACCCTCCTGCCTCAGTTTAGGTTGCCCTTTGGTTTCTATGTACTTTGACCCCTGAGACATTTCTCTAATTAAAGCTATCCTTGGGTATATTTGTGAAATTTGCAATGGAATTATTTTTAATATAGACCATACTCAATCATACACACACCCAAATGCAAACCTATTTCCCTTAACACACCATTAAAGAATGTTTCCTGTTTGATTCACTTATCTATTTTCACATTTTTCATTGTTGTTGTTTAGTCGCTAAGTTGTGATTGATTCGTTTGCAATCCCATGGGCTACAGCCCAACAGGCTCCTCTGTCCATGGGATTTTCCAGGCAAGAATACTAGTGTGGGTTGCCATTTCTTTCTCCAGAGGATCTTCCTGATCCAAGAATGGAATGCTCATCTCCTGCATTAGCAGGTAGATTCTTTGCCACCAGGGAAGCCTGTTTTTATATTTTAATTGAATTAAAATATAAATTTAATTTTAATTTTTTAAATCAGTGCTTTTTATGACTAATAAAATTACACCAATGGGATGTCCACTCCCCTGCCCCACAGAAACCTTCCAAACACAGCATGAATTTCCATCCTCTCCCCTAAAGCAACACATCAAATCACTTGGTGTGTGTCTTCAAGAAATACAGACTTCCCAGCCAATACAAACATCAGGTCTGTGGATCTCTATCGCTGTGTCCAAATGCCCACAGCCCTACAACTAATGAGATTTTTTTTTTTTAATTTCTGCATGCAGCATAGTGGGGGTTAGGGGTGTGTATGCCCAGAATTCTTTACTTTGGAACCAAACTCTCCAGAAAGTCTGCAGCTGAGGCTGGTTTAGAATCACTGGCGAGGGTGTCAGCCCTCTTGCCCTCTGCACAGTGGGACTTTGGGAAGCTGGTCAGAGTCTGGAGCTTGTCTGGAACTTTTCCTGCACCAAAGGCAATAGATCTACAGATGGGACCCAGCCCACAGAGGGACTGTGGACCAGCACATTTTAAATAATTTGAATCCAGCCATCATAATATGGGTGGATGGCATCACTGATACAATGGACGTCAGTTTGAGCAAATTCTGAGAGATAGTGAAGGACAAGGAAGCCTGGCGTGCTGCCATCCGTGGGGTCCCAAAGAGTTAGATATGACTTAACAACTGAACAACAACAATCATAAGTGGAAATCGCATGCTCCATGAGGAGTTCCATACCTAGGTCACAGGTTCGAGGCCCTTCATGAAGGCCACAGAAATGGAGTCCAGAGCCAAGGTCATCTCTGTAATTGACTGAGCCCCACTGTAACCACTGCCAAAATCCCCCCAGTCCTTACTGGCCAGCTTCCTGACACCATGTTAGGCAAAAATGTATGGTACTCACCCTACAGCACCCTAACTAATCACCTAATGCCACCCTTCCAGTATGAATTTTGTCTTGAGGTTGTAAAAATGGGCTACTAACCCATGAGAAGAGATGACTCATTGGAAAAGATCCTGAAGCTAGGAAAGACTCAGGGAAGGAGAAGGGAGCAAGAGATAGACAATGAGATGGTTGGATGGCATAATGGACTCAATGCACATGAGTTTGAGCAAACTCTGGGAGATAGTGAAGAACAGGGAAGCCTGGTGTGCTGCAGTCCACAGAGTCACAAAGAGTCAAACATGACTGAGTGACTGAACAACTACCCACAAAAAGCCTCAGCTCTCCCTTGAGTCCATCCACAGTTGCAAGAACATCTCCCGCTCCAGTAAACTCTATTCTCCCTTCAGCTGGCTCTCCCTGGCCGGTCAGGAGGTCAGCCCACTATGCTCACAGCACCCACATTATCTCTGCTCTTTGTTCTTAATAAACTCACTCTCTTCTTCAATACTCTGTGTCTAGAAATTCTTTTCCAACCCCCACTCTGAGTGCCATGACACTCTAGTTTTCCACAAGCTGCACACTGGACCATTTTATTCTCCAAGACCTAGAGGTTGAGCTTCCCAGGTGGCATTCATGATAAAGAACCCACCAACCAATACAAGAGATGCAGGTTCGATCCCTGGGTCTGGAAGATCCCCTGGAGGAGGGCATGGCAATCCACTCCAGTATTCCTGCCTGGAGAATCCCATGGACAGAGGAGTCTGGTGGGTTACAGTCCATAGGATTGCAAAGAGTCGCACATGACTGATGAGACATAGCACACACAGAGGTTTTTCACATTCTACCAGAAGATGATAAAAATGGCAAATGAATGCTACGGACAACCAAACAAAAGTTTAGGTAAACAACACACCTAAATCTTAAAATATACCAGGTAAAACAATGAGAAACAGAAGCAAGGATGTAAGATAATACCCATCAAATGCCTTAACACATACCTACACACAATGAGTACGTATTTTACAAAGATACGTAATATTGGCAGCTCCACATCAAGTGTGTTAGGACAGGAGCCCATGGGGAAGAGAAATGGACCAGGGTTGGAAGGTAAGGGAAACGCAGAAAATAAAGCAAGAAGGGGTCTTGCTAGGGGTTAATGACAGTCCGACCTTAAACTGTTAGGTTAACTCAATTTTCTGTACTTTAGGCTTTTGGTTTGTTTTTATAAAGACTGTTCTTTAGAGCAGTCTATGAGTTTGAACAAATGGACAATGACATGCAATCCACCATTAAGGCCCCAAACCTCTCTGGGCTTTGCCAAATTCATCCTTTCACCCCCACCCCTGGCCACCACTGATCTGTTCCCTGTCTCCACAGTTTTCCCTTTTCCACGATATCATAAATCTGAAACCATACAGCATTAGCCTTCTCAGATTGGCTTCTTTCATTTATTAATATGTATTTGATATAAAGGGCTTCCTACATGGCGTTAATAGTAAAGAACCTGCCTGCCAATGTAAGAGACATAAGAGACCCTGGGTTGAGAAGATCCCCTGGAGGAGGGCACAGCAACCAACTCCAAGACTCTTCTGCCCGGAGAATCCTATGGACAAAGAAGCCTGGTGGGCTACGGCCCACAGGATCACAAAGAGTCAGACATGACTGAAGCAACTTAGCATGCATGCATGGTAAAGAATCCACCTGCAATGCAGCAGACCCTGGTTCGATTCCTGGGTCAGGAAGATCTGCTGGAGAAGGGATAGGTTACCCACTCCAGTATTCTTGCCTGGAGAATTCCATGGACAAAGGAGCCTGGCAGGCTACAGTCCATAGGGTCGCAAAGACTTGGACATGACTGAGTGACTTTCACAAGACAAGATGCATGCATCTGATATAAAGTTATAAAAGCAAAATCACACAAAAGACTATTCTATGAAAAAACTGTATTGATTAGAAAAGTGAAAAAACCTTGAAATGTACAGTTGTTAAATTACATGGAAGGACATTTGCTGAAGGACAAATAACCATGTAATTTCCCTATTTCTCTAGCACCTCTGTGTACATGAGCAGCTATGACCAAGGATTTCCGCAGACCATGGACATGATATTACAACTGAGCATTACAACTGATCTTTCAACTGAGCATGATCTTACAACTGAGTCTTACAACTCAGCATTGTGGACCTGGTATGTGACCAGGCACACTCTTTCCTGCCACAGGGAGCCTCTGAGCCAGAGGGTACACCAACCAGCTGTCCGAGATTCCACGAGCCTGGACCCTGCACAAGGGGACTCTACCAACCTGCAGGAAATGTGTGATGAGGTTAGAAATAAACCATGTTCAGTCCTGAGCTGTACTCAGCAGGTCTCAAGAGTCCCAACTGATGTAACTGTAGGGACACATCATTTGTGATACAACTATTATATTTTTATCTATTCATCATATTTAATTGGAGAGGCAATGGCAACCCACTCCAGTACTCTTGCCTAGAAAATCCCTCGGGCGGAGGAGCCTGGTAGGCTGCAGTCCATGTGGTCGAGAAGAGTCGGACATGACTGAGTGACTTCACTCTCACTTTTCACTTTCACGCACTGGAGAAGGAAATGGCAACCCACTCCAGCGTTATTGCCTGGAGAATCCCAAGGATGGGGGAGCCTGGTGGGCTGCTGTCTATGAGGTCGCACAGAGTCGGACACGACTAAAACAACTTAGCAGCAGCAGCAGCAGCAGCATATTTAATGAGGAGCAAGCGGGTTTCATATAACTGAGAAGACAGAGGTGAAGCCATTAAGGGTATGGATGCTGCCAATTCCTTAAAAGTCTCTGGTACTATTATTTCACACCTGTGTGTGTGTGTGTGTGAACACCAACTCAGTTCAGTCACTCAGTCATGTCCAACTTTTTGCGACCCCATGGACTGCAGCACGCCAGGCCTCCCTGTCCATTACCAACTCCTGGAGCCTGCTCAAACTCATGTCCATTGCATTGGTGATGCCATCCAACCATCTCATCCTCTGTCGTCCCCTTCTCCTCCCGCCTTCAATATTTCCCAGCATCAGGGTCTTTTCCAATGAGTTGATTCTTTGTATCAGGTGGCCAAAGTATTGGAGTTTCAGCTTCAGCATCAGTCCTTCCAATGAATATTCAGGACTGACTTCCTTTAGGACGGACTGGTTGGATCTCCTTGCAGTGCAAGCGACTCTCAAGAGTCTTCTCCAACACCACACAGTTCTAAAGCATCAATTCTTAGGTGCTCAGCTTTCTTTATAGTCCAACTCTCACATCCACACATGACTACTGGAAAAACCATAGCTTTGACTAGACAAACCTTTGTTGGTAAAGTAATGTCTCTGCTTTTTAATATGCTGTCTAGGTTGATCATAGCTTTTCTTCCAAGGAGCAAGCATCTTTCAATTTCATTGCTGCAGTCACCATCTGCAGTGATTTTGGAGCCCCAAAAAATAGTTTTTCACTGCTTCCATTGTCTCCCCATCTATCTGCCATGAAGTGATGGGACTGGATGGCATGATCTTAGTTTTCTGAATGTTGAGTTTTAAGCCAGATTTTTCACTCTCCTCTTTCACTTTCATCAAGAGGCTCTTTAGTTCTTCACTTTCTGCCACAAGGGTGGTGTCATCTGCATATCTGAGGTTATTGATATTTCTCCCGGCAATCTTGATTCCAGCTTCTGCTTCATTCAGCCAGGCATTTCGCATGATGTACTCTGCATATAAGTTAAATAAGCAGGGTGACAATATACAGCCTTGACGTACTCCTTTCCCAATTTGGAACCAGTCTGTTTTTCCATGCCCAGTTCTAACTCTTGTTTCTTGACCTGCATACAGATTTCTCAGGAGGCAGGTCAGGTGGTCTGGTATTCCCATCTCTTTAAGAATTTTTCACAGTTTGCTGTGATCCACACAGTCAAAGGCTTTGGCGTAGTCAATAAAGCAAAAGTAGGTGTTTTTCTGGACTACCGACTGGGAGCTGGTAAATTACACAAGTACATTCTGCGTTTCATAAATGTAAAGACATATACATTAGCTCTTTATCAAGCAAGAGTAGAGCTTACCTACCAGGATAATGGCATTATTTTCCTTCCACGGACATAAAAGCACTTCCCATGAATCACTAAAATCAGAAAAAGGGTCCCCTCCCCAACACTATAAAAAGAGATGAATGACCGCAGTAAAACCACTCCCTGGCTGTCTATTGATGTTTACATACATTGTTAGCAAAATACAGCACTCTGAAGCAATGATTATTATACTTATATCTCTACAAACCTAAAGATTCAGGCAGTTTGGAAAAAATTACTTTGTGGTTGTACCTATTAGCAAACTAATTAGGGCAACCGTTAACAAATCTATCCCCCTAATTGATTCCAAATTTTGCAAAGCAATGAAGAAAAAGCAAATGAAAAGGGGAAAAAAATCTATTCTTCACCCAGAGGGAAAAGAATTTGATTCAAAGACACTTGCTAGGAAATGAAAAACATGACTTCGGTGTTTCATGTTTGTGACCACTGCCACTTAAAGTAATGTCTCCGAGGGGAAATTTGTAATTTATACGGCAACAGATGTGCCAACCAAATCTGAAAATTATTTTTTTAAAGGCACCGCTTGCTTCAATTGAAATGTGTACATTTGAGGCAAATACTTTCTGATAATTTTCTCATCTGACATCTCTCCCAAAAGACTTTATTCTCAATATTACTTTTTAATGGGAAATGAATCTGGAAATACCCAAACTAAATTCAAGCCCTGAGTGTTAATTTCCAAGGTGGGGAGTTGAGTGGTGAAGATATGAGTACAAAATTCACACATGCAAATGAGTTTAATTACCAGGTTTACAAACAAAATGCCTTCTCAAGTTTTCTGTAGTAGAATCAGGTTCCAAAACAGCACCTTGGTTTTGTCTTCCTCCACGAGGCAAGTTCTCTAAACAGAAGCATCTACGCTTTCGATGGAAAAATAAAGATGGAACCGTACTCCTACTCCAAACTTGCTCAGACCTTACTAATACTGATTTCTCCACCAAACAAAAAGTTCTGGGGCTTGCTGTTAATATTTTTAACCCAAAACATAAATGCAGATAATTTATTCCCCCATCACGTGCCCGCATCTGCTTCAGAACGGTGTCTGCTTCAGAATGAATGGGCTGAGACCTCACATTACTGCGCGGACTTTTCTGGCTCTTTGGAGCCCATGAAATATACATGAAATGGTTTCATGCCACCTGCAAATGAAAAAGTCAAATAAAATTTACAGTGTGGAGGCAGCACTCCAAAAGCCTTGTTAAGGCTAATTTAATATATCTGTCATACAGAATTACACACAAAATGTAATCCAAAACACCTATTTTTTTTTCCCCTCTCTTCAGACAAAAAATAAAGCAACTTCCCAGATTTCGGATTAAACAGCTGTCCCACCAAACAAAGATACTCACCTCTGACGTTTTTATGAACTAATAACCCCTCGTTCAGGCTGCTTTTCGGGGCAGTGGTTCGCTCCATTACATAAATTGCTGCACTAGATTCCTGCTCTTAAACCATAGCCATAAATCAGGATTAAAAGCCATGGGTGAGCGGCTATTAACTCAAAGATGTCAATACCATCTTCCCTAAATCACTCATCAGCCCAGATAAAAATAAGTAAATAAGACTGCCCTGAGGTATCCTCTACAATAGGAAAGCCCTTTCTAATCTTCCTAAAAATGGAATTTAGAAAGATGGTAACAATAACCCGGTGTACGAGACAGCAAAAGAGACACTGATGTATAGAACAGTCTTATGGACTCTGTGGGAGAGGGAGAGGGTGGGAAGATTTGGGAGAATGGCATTGAAACATGTAAAATATCATGTAAGAAACGAGTTGCCAGTCCAGGTTCGATGCACGATACTGGATGCTTGGGGCTAGTGCGCTGGGACGACCCAGAGGGATGGTATGGGGAGGGAGGAGGGAGGAGAGTTCAGGATGGGGAACACATGTATACCTGTGGCGGATTCATTTTGATATTTGGCAAAACTAATACAATTATGTAAAGTTTAAAAAAAAAATTGGCGGTGAAAGACTGCCAATCCCATCTGGACCCAAATTTAGTGAATTCACAACCTCTCCGTCTGCAGAGCTAGAAGCCACATCACAGAACTCCACCTGCAGCAATGACTAATGCACCCCTTGCCGTCTTTCTTAGGTCTGATTCCCCATCAGCCTCTCAAATTTTCAATCAGTCCCTCCTTACTGAATTATAAGGGAAGGTGGTTTAAAAAAAAAAAAAGACCAGTTTAACATAGATGCAGTTCTGAAATTATTGCTAACCTTTCTCTCTGTGTATATATATATATATCACACACACATATGTGATATATTTGAGCAAGGTTGTTCTCAACACAAAAGAACCTCTAATTTTTTAAAAAAAGATGGACACCCCAACAAAAATCAACCTAGGATATGAAGATACAAAGTCGATTCCCAAAAGAAATAAAGGGGGAAAACCAACAAGATGATTTAACCTACTAGCAATCAAAGATATACAAATGAAAAGAATTGGGGGACCTCCCTGGGAGTCCAGGTAGGCTTCCCAGGTGGCACAGTGGTAAAGAAGCCACCTGCCAAGGCAGGAGACACCGGAGACACTTGTTCAATCCCTCGATCTGGAAGATCCCCTGGAGTAGGAAATGGCAACCCGCTCCAGTATTCTTGTCTGGAGAACTCCTTGGACAGAGGAGCCAGGTGGGCTGCAGTTCATGGGGTCACAAAGAGTCGACACGAGCATGCACGCACAGGCACTGGGAGTCCAGTGCCTAACTAAGACCCTGCCCTCGTATGCAGGGCGTGCAGGTTCGATTCCTGGTTGGGGAACCATGATACCACATGCCACAGGGTGCTACTAAAAAACAAATTTAAAAAGGTTTTAAAAAAAAAGAATAAAGAGATATCCTTTTTCCTCTCATCATGATACCAATATAGATAAGGGGACAGGGAACTGAGATACATACACAAATAAAAGCAGTGGAGATGTCTGCAACATTTTGGAGGCAAATGTAGAATAGAATTTTCCAAAATGAAAGACTTTTAAAGATACTCTTGGCCCCCAGAAATTCTACTTTTTGGGAAAATGCCTGTTTAAAAGATTGGACAAATGTTATGGAATATGGATATGAAGAGAGTTATCATAGCACAACTCACTGCTGCAGCAAAAACAGAAATGAGTGAACAGCTTTTGGCATATACCAGCCAAACAGGCCTTCAAGAGTTAAGCAATCTGGATTACTTCTTAGCTGTTACTACTAACAAACACTTGTAGCTGGACTTGTCTTTAACAAAGCTAATTACTCTCTGACTCCATATAGATGATACACTGCATCCGGCATTCTTCTCCCCCTACACTCTCTTGCAGCATTCTACGTCTCAGAAAGAAGGTCAGAGGCTGATAACTTCAGGGACGCCAGACCTGACTGCTGAGTTGCCAAGCTATGGCCATTTTGAAATTCTGCAGAGGAAAAAAAAAAGTAAGACCTTCACTGGGATATAAAACCTCTCCCTACTCACCCAGAGGGGCGGCACATTCTATGTATTCCCCTTTGCTAGGCAGAGATAAAGGCATTTCTCTCATTCCTCTGAAACTCTCTGTATTTCTTTTGGTTCTCAGTGCACAGAGGGGGAAGAATTTTGGCAACATGCAGAAAGATGAGAAAGCCCGCACAAACTACAGGCGCTCACCTGGAAAGTCTGAGGCAGAGAGAAAGCATCCCAGCGCGTCCTCTACAGACACATAAGGGGCGCTCAAAAGAGTGTTTAAGCCCAGGGTCAATCTGATTTTAGCAATAAAACATGTGAGGGCACCCCAGGCCAAACTTCCCCGAATTCTAGACTCACACACCAGGCTTCTCAACCCACCAGCTTCTGAATTTTTCATTGTAAAATCAAATGCACCCTGGAAAGTAAGCAGTATTTTAAATACCCACTGTGTGTATGTCTGTGTGTGTGTGTGTGTCTGTGTTTGTGTATAAACTTAGTCACACATTATTCTATATAAATATATTCTCTACATAAGCATATATACTCTATACAACACATATAGAGTGCAAGAGTATATTAGTACAGCAGTATATCACATAATTCACACAGAAGCAATATTTATATATATCTTTATATATAAGTGGGCCTTCCAGGTAGCGCTAGTGGTAAAGAATCCACCTGCCTACGCAGGAGACCCAAAAGAAGCTGTTTTGATCCCTGGATTGGGAAGATCTCCTCAAATAGAAAGTGGCACCCCACTCCAGTATTCTTGCCTGAAAAATCCTATGGACAGAGGAGTCTGGCAAGCTACAGGCCAAGAGGCTGCAAAAAGTCGGACATGACTGAGCAAGCGAGTGAGCAAGGGAGCCATATATATGTGTGTACCAAATATTCTGTGCTATATAGGTATACATGTACATAATAAAATATTATATACTTATATTTTCCCTTATATGTGAATAGGTACACAAAGTACTGTAATAAGATATTACACTCATTACAAAATGGAATCACAAAATTTTTCTATCCTGTGATAAACCGTAATGGAAAAGAAAATGAAAAAGAATGCAGGGATTTCCCTGGTGGTCCAGTGGTTAAGAATCCACCAGTCAATGCAGGGGGTGTGGGTTTGATCCCTGCTCAGGAAACTAAAATCCCACAGGCTGTAGGACAACCAAGGCCCCACAACACAACTGCTGAGCTGGCATCCTGCAACTAGAGACAGAAACCCACGTGCAACTAAGACCACACGCACCCAAATAAAAAAAAGAATGTATATATATGTATAAATGAATCACTTTGCTGTACAGCAAAATGCATTGCAAATTAGCTATACTTCAATAAAGTAGATTAAAAATCCCTTTTTCTAAACACTGTTTGTTGCTGTTCGGTTGCTCAGTCGTGTCAAACTCTTTGTGACCCCAAGGATTGCAGCACACCAGGCTTTCCTGTCCTTCAGCATCTCCAAGTGCTTGTTCAAACTCAAGTCCATTGAGTCAGTGATCCCACCCAACCATCTTGTCCTCTGTCTGCCCCTTCTCCTCCAGCTTTCAACCTTTCCCAGCATTAAGAGTCTTTTCCAATGAGTCAGTTCTTTGTATCAGGTGGCCAAAGTATTCTTCCACTTCAGCATCAGTCCTCCAATGAATATTCAGGGTTGATTTCCTTCAGGATTGACTGGTTGGATCTCCTTGCAGTTCAAGGAACTCTCAAGAGTCTTCTCCACACCACAGTTCAAAAGCATCCATTCTTCGGTGCTCAGCCTTCTTTATAGTCCAGCTCTCACATCCATACATGACTACTGGAAAAACCCAAGCTTTGACTAGAGGGACCTTTGTTGGTAAACTAATCTCTCTGCTCTTTAATATGTTGTCTAGGTTTGTTATAGCTTTTCTTCCAAGGAGCAAGCATCTTTTAAATTTCATGGCTGCAGTCACCATCTGCAGTGATTTTGGAGTCCAAAAAAATAAAGTCTGTCACTGTTTCCATTGTTTCCCCCATTGATTTGCCACAAAATGATGGGACAGTATGAAAATATTGTTTAGGATAATATATAAATTATATGTAAAGAGAAGCTCCACTATTTTCCTTCCACAGCCCCCACCCCCATCCATCACTCTCTTTGGAGAACACGCCTCCTTTCAAATGTAGCTGGTGTCCTGGAAAAGCAGTGAGATTGGTAAGGGAAGATTCCTGGCCAGCAGGTGGCCTTGGGCAGTGACACCCCTGCCCCCGGCCCCCCGCAGGCTTCAGTCCTCTTATCCATCAGGGTCCAAACAGCACCCATCTCACAGGCCCGGAGTGATGATCAGTGATGATTAGTGACACGCCTGTATCAAGTTTCTGGTGCCCGGGGAGTCCTTTATTTGAATACTTTGAGTTCTCAGTACATAACAAGTGGAAATAAAAAAGAAAAACATTCCATGTTCAGCCAGGAAGTACATAATCCTTAGACAAAAGTAAAAACAGAAGGATAATGCAGACTTTTTAAAATGCACAAAGTGGAAATAAAATGTCCAGCTACCTGTGTTGTACAAATAGCCCCCAGGCCTTCCCGAGGCCCCAGTGGGGGCTTGAAAAACAATCCCTCCTCCAGCAACTGCAGAAGTGGGTCCAGCTGACCCCTCCCCACCCGGGGAGTAGGCAAGCCACTGATGCTCTTAAGTCTCTCTCCCTAATCTGTCCGCACAGATGACAGAGACCAGCCCCCCACAAAGGACTGTTATGACAGTTAAATAAGCCAACACCCAAAAGACCCACTGCATAGCACAAGAAGTATGTGTGTGTTAGTTGCTTAGTTGTGTCCGACTCTTTGCAATCCCATAGACTGCAGCCCACCAGGCCCCTCCATCCACGGGACTCTCCAGGCAAGAACACTGGAGTGGGTTGCCATTTCCCTCTCCAAAAGGAACTATAGAAAGAAAGAAAGTAAAGTTGCTCAGTTGTGTCCAACTCTTTGCGACTCCATGGACCATAGCCCACCAGGCTCCTCCATCCATGGAATTTTCCAGGCAAGAGTACTGGAGTGGGTTGCCATTTCCTTCTCCAACAGGAAGTATAGTTATACTCAATATCTTGCGGTAACCTAAATAATCTACAGTGGAAAAGAATATCAATGTATTGGTACTTAATAGCTTGTCATAACCTACAACAGAAAAGTATCTGAAAAACAATACATATATACTCACAACTGAATCACTTTACTGTACATGATACTGTAAATCAACTATGTTGTTGCTGTTATTTAATTGCTAAGTCATATCTTACTCTTTTGCAACCCTATGGACTGTAGCCTGCAAGGCTCCGCTGTCCATGGGATTTTCCAGGCAAGAACACTGGAATGGGTTGCCATTTCCTTTTACAGGGGATCTGCTCAACTATATTTCAATAGAAAAAAAAAATTGTTGAAAAAAAAAGACAACACCCACTACAAAGGCTAACATGCAGTACATGTTTAAATACTTGAAAGGATTACTGTTACTGTAATCACTAAATTTAAAAATAATCATTCATTGAGCTTGTTTGGTCATGAAACTGTGGAAATCTTTAGGAATAGTATAACTTAGGCTTTATCACAATGCAGGGGTACAAATTTGGAAACAATGTTATGGACCTAACAGAAGCAGAAGAAATTAAGCAGAGGTGGCAAGAATACACAGAAGAACTATACAGAAAAGATCTTAATGACCCAGATAACCATGATGGTGTAATCACTCACCTAGAGCCAGACATCCTGGAGTGTGAAGTCAGGTAGGCATCACTACAAACAAAGCTAGTGGAGATGATGGAATTCCAGTGGAGCTATGTCAAATCCTAACAGATGAAGCTGTGAAAGTGCTGCTGCACTCAATATGCCAGCAAATTTGGAAAACTCAGCAGTAGCCACAGGATTGGAAAAGGTCAGTTTTCATTCCAATCCCAAAGAAAGCAATGCCAAAGAATGTTCAAACTGCCGCACAATTGCACTCATCTCACACGCTAGCAAAGTAATGCTCAAAATTCTCCAAGCCAGGCTTCAACAATAGGTGAACCATGAACTTTCAGATATTCAGAATGGATTTAGAAAAGGCAGAGGAACCAGAGATCAAACTGCCAACATCCGTTGGATCATCGAAAAAGCAAAAGAGTTTCAGAAAAACATCTACTTATGCTTTATTGACTACGCCAAAGCCTTTGACTGTGTGGATCACAACAAAATGTGCAAAATTCTTCAAGAGATGGAAATACCAGACCACCTGACCTGCCTCCTGAGAAACCTATATGCAGGTCAGGAAGCAACAGTTAGAACTGGACATGGAACAACAGACTGGTTCCAAATCGGGAAAGGAGTACCTCAAGGCTATATATTGTAACCCCGCTTATTTAACTTCTATGCAAAGTACATCATGCGAAATGCTAGGCTGGACGAAGCACAAGCTGGAATCAAGATTGCCAGGAGAAATATCAATAACCTTAGATACGCAGATTACACCACCCTTATGGCAGAAAGCAAAGAAGAAATAAAGAGCCTCTTGATGAAAGTGAAAGAAGACAGTGAAAAAGCTGGCTTAAAACTCAACATTCAGAAAACTAAGATCATGGTATCTGGCCCCATCTAAATTAAAGCGAAGTCGCTTAGTCGTGTCCAACTCTTTGCGACCCCATGA
>NW_011494732.1:422796-444658 GCF_000754665.1 Bison bison bison | reverse complement strand
AGACAACATATTAAAAAGCAGAGACATTACTTTGCCAACAAAGGTCCATCTAGTCAAAGCTATGGTTTTTCCAGTAGTCGTGTATGGATGTGAGAGTTGGACTATAATGAAAGCTGCTGCTGCTGCTGCTAAGTCACTTCAGTCGTGTCCAACTCTGTGCGCCAAGGAATTTGATGCCTTTGAACTGTGTGGTGTTGGAGAAGCCTCTTGAGAGTCCTTTGGACTACAAGGAGATCAAACCAATAAATCCAAAAGGAAAGCAACCCTGAATATTCATTGGAAGGACTAATGCTGAAGCTGAAACCCCAATAATTTGGCCACCTGATGCAAAGAAATGACTCACTGGAAATGACTCTGATGCTGGGATAGATTGAGGGCAGGAGAAGGGGAGGACAGAGGATGAGATGGTTGGATGGCATAATTGACTCGATGGACAGGAGTTTGAGCAAGCTCCAGGAATTGGTGATGGACAAGGAAGCCTGGCATGCTGCAGTCCAAGGGGTTGCAAAGAATTGGACATGACTGAACTGAACATATATATATATATATATACACACACAGAATATATATACACATATATGTATATATATAGAAACATATACATATAAAACACATTATTTAAGATCACATAATACATATGCTGTATACACATGCATACACACGTGTGCATGTGTGTGTACACATATACATTACATACAAATTTTATACCTACTATATTTTGCAATGCAAAGATGATAAAGTAAAAGAAAGGGGGGAAACACCTATCGTTCACCCAGAGGGGAAAAGAATTTGACTCAAAGACACTTGCTAGGACATGAAAGACATGACTTTGAGTGTTTCATGTGTGTGATCACTGCCACTGAAAGTAATGTCTCCACCAAGGGGCTTCCCTGCTGGCTCAGATGGTAAAGAATCTGCCTGCAATAAGAGAAACCGAGGTCAATCTCTGTGTGGGTAAGATCCCCTGGAGAAGGGAATGGCTAGCCACTCCAGTATTTTTGCCTGGAGAATCCCATGGACAGAGGAGCTTGGCAGGCTCCAGTCCATGGGGTCACAATGAGTCTGACAGGACTGAGCAACTAACATTCACTATATTTTGATATTATATGTTTTGAAAGTGTCAATAATGTAGCCACAAAAATTTTTCAAGGTGTGAAGAATCATGTGTTTCCTCCATGGAGAGTACCAAGTTGCAACTGAAGGAAAAAAGACTCTGAAAATCCACTTCTAAGATTAAAAGAAGAAAAAAATCAGCATAGATGGGTGTTTGGAAGCCCCCATAAGACTCTCTAATTAGACTGAATGACTTTTCATCTCTCTCATCAGAGCTCAGAGATGCTGGAAATCCCAGTTTAATCAACCCTAAGCCCCCTGCTCCTCAGAGGGAACTTTTTTTCCAAAGCCATGAACTTGAGCCAAGAATGTGTTAATTTTACCTTTTGTATTTCCTGCCCTCCACTATGGTAATAATGAAGTGCGCTGAAGTGTTAATGCTATTTGAATTTTCATTTAAAGTCTTTCTTAAACTTTTGCCCCAAGTTCCCTCCTTTTAACAGACAAAGTTAGGATTCACAGGGAGTGGCAAAGAGAGAAAGCAGGAACAATGAGAAGCTGAGAGATGAATCCATCAACACTAAAATATTAATTGTATTTAAAGGAGAATCCCCCAAAGTACAAAAGCAATAATCTCAAGACTATTGTGTTGGATAATAGTCCCTTTAATAAAAATTAAAGTAAGACATATGAGAAGTAATAATATTAATGATTATATATTTATATGTGCATACATACTAAGGCACTTCAGTCATGTCTGACTCTGCGACCCTATGGACTAATCCTGCTAGGCTCCTCTGTTCGTGGGATTTCCCAGGCAAGAATACTGGAGCGGGTTGCCATTTCCTCCTCCAGGAGACCTTCCTGACCAGGGATCAAACCCATGTCTCCTGTATTGGCAGCTGGATTCTTTACCACTGAACCACCTGGGAAGCCCTAATTAGGTCTCTAGTCCATTTAATAAAAACTAAAGTAAGATATAAGACAGGAAATAATATTAATGATTATATATTTACATGTTCAGTTCAGTTCAGTCACTCAGTCATGTCCGACTCTTTGCCACCCCAAGAACCACAGCACGCCAGGCCTCCCTGTCCATTACCAACTCCCGGAGTTCACTCAAACTCACGTCCATCGAGTCAGTGATGCCATCCAGCCATCTCATCCTCTGTCGTCCCCTTCTCCTCCTGCCCCCAATCCCTCCCAGCATCACAGTCTTTTCCAATGAGTCAACTCTTTGCATGAGGTGGCCAAAGTATTGGACATAACTATATATAATTAATATAATTCTATATTGTGTATTGATTACAATTAATAAAATAGTAACAATAATCATAATGCTAATATTCATTAAGTGCTTACTCAGAGCCAGATTCTGCACCTTTGTGTTTTAACTTTATATAACTTAATATGACAAGATCCCGTTTTCCCAGAGTCTGACGGGCACCCCTGAAGGTCCACTCAGGGATTTCAGGTAGATCACACACAGGCATCAAACAGGACAAAGCCCCACCAGGAGGAAGTTACCCTCTTTTCCATGGCTCTCCCTCCCTCCTGTGCTACATCAGAGCATTCTCTTCCTGCTGCTGTGTCTCTGGTCTCTCTCTGGTTGCTCAGATGTCCTTTGAATGGAGCTAGAACAGATCATAGTATCTAATGAGAGAATCTTCACCTGGTGTCCTTTCACTGAGTTTAACTTTATTTCTGTTTTTCATAAATAATTCAGGTTTCCCATTTATATTTATAATAAAAATTAATTTATAAAATTAATTTTTATTTAAAAAGTATCTCTCTACCGAAAAAAGAATATTAAGCTAACAACAGTACTTTGGGTTTCAGACAGGATAAAAATTGTAAAGCTGAGACACAAATAACTCAACTTTGGAAATCTTTGGCCAGGCTCATGTGTAGTGTCTGAAAAGTACCGTCTCCAACAGACTGCTTCACCGTGACAGCATTTCTTCAAAATACACGATGGCAGGACCCACTTTGTAAAGAGGAATCTTTAAAGACTGATCCACACCGTGTCCCTAAATCAGTCCTTGTAAGACTTTCACTTCAAAAAAATTTTTTAAGAAGCTAGATTTATTTATTTTTATTTACATATTTAGTTATTCCACATGGCTTGTGGAATCTTAGTTCCCTGACCAGGGACTGAACCCAGCCCTGGCAGTGAAAGCTCCAAGTCCTAACCACTGGACCTCCAGGGAGCACCCGTCATTTCAGAACGTTTTCAAACATTAAAAAATAACATGTTTTAAATAAAACAGGAATATGACTCAATAATAGACGAAGATTTTTAAAAACACACCTATGGAAAATATTCGAGTCTACAAATACGCATTTTTCAAACAGGAATCACATTCATACCATCATGAAATATTTAAAAACCATGAGTCCAGCTCATAAGTCATTATAATTTCCCTGGAAACCTAAGACATAGTTCAAATACGGGGAATGGAGAACAACACAATAAATGACCCAATGAAAACCATCAAATGCAGAAATGAATGATATTGACAAAGTACTACAGTCAAAGGGGAAAGGATCGAAATTACCCGAAGAAACAAACAAAAAAACAGCTCTGGGGTCTGCGGGCAAGATGCTTGGAAGAGGAAAGGTGAAACTCAGATTTGAGGAGTTTGCTGCAGTTTCTGGACTTTAAAACCTCTCCATTTTTCATTCTTACGAACTACTTGGTCAAATCGATGCTGTGTTTCTGTTAGAACTGAGTCCTTTCTGGATAATGTGAAGGGGTGCTGTCCCTTTTCTAAGCAGGAACAAAGAGCACCTACAGCGTGGGTCCAGGTGACAGTTTGCATATTTAAAAGTTTTTTTTATTGCAAATAGATTGTGTTTGTAGTAAGAAAACACCATTGGTACACAAAAAAATGACTACCGATTAATAAAATAGAAACTGAAAGATACTTTCATGACCATCTAACTAATAAGTGACCTAGAATCTTTCAGAACTTATCCATTCCACAGAACGGGTATCTTTTTCTATCTCGTCAATATGAAGATGCACATTTTCATATATCTGAAAACAGGATAAATCTTACAGGATGACATCTTATTTTCAGTGAAATACAGCAACTTAAACCAATTTCATTTTATGTGCTTGTAAAATTGAGAGGGCGAGAAAGGCAGAATAATTTAAAAGATACAGGTGCGGGCGTGTGTGCTCAGTCACCTCCAGCTCTGTGTGATCCTATGGACTGTAGCCCACCAGGCTCCTCCTCTTGCCTGGGATTTTCCAGGCAAGAATACTGGAGTGGGTTGCCATGCCCTCCTCCAGGAGATCTTCCAGACCCAGGGATCGAACCTGTGTCTCTTGTGTCTCTTGCATTGGCAGGTGGATTCTTTACCACTGGCACCACCTGGGAAACCCAAAAGATGCAGGTAAGCCTGCTAATTATTCTGCGTAACGAGCCTCTGTCCTGGCAGGAGTGTGAAATGAAGACACATACACCTGCCCTTTCTTCAAACTGCTGAGTCCCCCATACCTCTTAGACAGCAAGTACCTTGCTGAAACAAGTGTGATCCCAACATTTAGGGACAATGTTATTGTTGCTATTAATTCTTTTTTTTAAAAAAAAAAACAATTATTTATTTGGCTGTGCTGGGTCTTGGTTGCAGCATGTGGGATCTTTAGCTGCGACACACGAACTCTTAGTTGTGGCATGTGGGAACTAGTTCCCTGACCAGGGATTGAACCTGGGGCCCCTGCACTAGGTGTGCGGAGTCTTAGCCACAGGAGCACCAGGGAAGCCCCTAGAGTAAAGAACCTGCCTACCAGTGCAGGAGACGTAAGAGACGTGGATTCAGTCCCTGGGTCTGGAAGATCCCCTGGAGGAGGGTTTGGCAACCCACTCCATTTATTCTTGCCTGAAAAAACGTAGGGACAGATGAGTCTGGCAGGCTGCGGTCCATAGGGTCACACAGAGTCGGACACGACTGAAGGGACTTAGCATATATGCACAGTCTAAGCAGCTACCTGAAGCCCACAGTGGTGAAATCACGTTCTTCATTCCCAAAGAGCCATGCCCTCTCCCTCTTACAGTTCCAGAATGCATTCATCTCTTAGCCAAGGGACCAAATCCCAGCCCTTCACTGACTAACAGTAGCATGTCCGGTTAGAATGCACACTGCATTTTAGCTTTAAGTGGTGTAAGCCACACAAAGCGCTCTCCATTTTAAAAAGGATGGAGTCACCCAATTCATGAGACAGCAGGGACAGTCAGGACACTGGGTCATTGTTATGCTCCATCGTCAGCTAGCACTGACCTCCTTCACCACTGATGTCAAGTCAGTGAGAAAGTTTGGGACTTCCTGACAAAAACTCTCATGGAGGAAACAGGTGAAGCAATCTAAATACTCCCTTTCTCTGTGTTCTCAAACAAGAAGTTTACCTGTTGGTAGAGAGAGAACTGGTTAGGTCAGCCACTTTCCTTATTCATTATTTTTCAATAGCTGGAACAAAATATTCAAACTACCCAGAGGGAAATAAACATGAAATTGAGTATATCTATTTTGTTTATCTACAGGATGAGATGGTTAGACAGCATCAATGACTCAATGGACATGAATTTGAGCCAACTCTGGGAGATAGTGGAGGACAAGGAAGCCTGATGTGCTGCAGTCCATGAAGTCGAAAAGTATAGGACATGACTTAGTTAATGAACAACAGAACAATATATTTTAAACACGCATCCAAAATAAATCTGTTTTGTAGCTAATATTTCAGCAATGGCTAATCATCAAAACTCTTATAATAATGTTGAGATGCAGAATAAATTGCTAAAAAATAGCCCAGTCTAAGAGTAGCTTCTAAAACAAAAGTAAGCTTGAATGTTTTTCCCTCATGTTCTAGAGGTATTTAAGACTAGCATGTCTCAGTCAGAAATCAATAAAAGAAAACCATTTATAACCATTTGGGGGAAAGCAAAAGACAAGATCATACAGATCATCACCGCAAATCACCCTCTATTTTACTTACAAAATCCTGGATACTTTGTATTCAAATATCCCCACAAAAACCAATCAGCTGCCTCACACAGGCAAGGCATGCCTCCAAAGTTAGTTACAAATGCATATTACATTTATGCCAAAATAAGATGATTCTCAAGAGCAAAATCGCAGTGTCATAAACAGATTTTATGTATGTGCTCAGTGGTGTACGACTCTTTGTGACCCCAGGAACTGTAGCTCACCAAGCTCTTCTGTCCATGGGATTTTCCAGGCAAGAATACTGGAGCCGGTTGCTATTCCCTTCTCCAGGGGATCTTCCCAACCCAGGGATGGAAACCCTTCTTTCCAGCCTCTCCTGCACTGGCAGGTAGATCTTTACCACTGAGCCACCCGGGAAGCCATCAACAATTCCTAGTCAAATTCAAATGATATAAAAAAGGTTTCTCATTAATACTTTGTGTGGCTCATTGTCATTTCGATTACCCACATATCTACCATCACTCCATCACAGTCTGCCTTTGTGTGCTTCCCACTGGGAATCATGCTCCTTCTAGTTGAAAAAATACATTTTAGCATCCCTTTCACAGCAGGTCTGCAGTGCCAAATTCTCTTTGTTTCTGTTTGTCAGAAAATATCATTATTTAGTCTTCATTTTTGAGTCATATATTTTTTATATATCAAACCCTAGGTTTTAACAGTTAATTTTCGTCTGTACTTTAAATACATGGTTCCACTGTCTTCTGAATTTTATTTCTATTGAAAGTCAACCGTAAGTCTTACTATGGTTTCCTTCCATTTAAATGTCATTTTTCTCTTTTTAGCAGTTTGATGATGATATACTTAGATGTGATTTCCTTTGCATCTATGCTGGGGGGTGTCATAGCACTTCTTGAATCTATATCTGTGGCTTCATGTTTTGCACCAATTTTATAAATTCCTCTCTCCCTCTCCTCTTGGTTCTTCACAATATTCTGTGACCTGTATTTCAGTTCTGAGTGCTCAGTCGCTCAGACATGTCCGACTCTTTGTGAACCCATGCCCTGTAGCCCACCAGGCTCCTGTGCCCATGGAATTTTCCAGGGAAGAATACTGGCGTGAGCTGCCATTTCCTACTACAGGGAATCTTCCCAACCCAGGGATCAACCCACATCTCTTGCAGCGCCTGCACTGGCAGTGGCCTTTTTACCACTGGGTCATTTGCTGATTGGATGAGGCACATGTACTGGGTTGGGGACGAGTAAGGCAAATATCTTCTCCCTATGGGATAGGAGGGGAGACAGGTTATACTGCTCAGAAGGACCTGAAATCTGTTAATAGTTACAACGTGGGGGAGGGAAGGACAATAAGGATCTGGTTTTTCCATTCCTGCATTCCAAGACCCGCCTTGGTTTTACCTGTTCTTTCATCCTGGGTCACCACAGGGACCACCCTGGGTCTCTTTCTGCCCCTTCCACTACTGGTCCTGGCCTCTGGTGTCCCTAGGAATTTTTTGATGGAATTTCAGACAATGTATATGAAAATCTGTAAAGACCCTGTGGAATATGTTAACTTCCCCAGAGAGGACTTATTTTGCTTCACGAAGGCACTTAGAGTAAGGGCAGCCGATCTTACTCCAGCCTGTCGCTGAACTATTTCAAGGCTGATGCTGAGATTTTGTGAGGGTTAACCTGTCTCTGGTTCACTCTTATTCTTGGCCTCTGTTGCACTGGGAATCCCAACTAAAAGCATGTTTATGGGCCCAGGTTCCTTGGCAGGTTCTGAACTGCGTCTCTGTCTCTCCCGAGCAAATGCATAATGAGACTGCTGAGAGAGACCTTGCCTATCAGCTTCATCAGCCTCTGAGTCGCCACTTTCTCTTCAATTCCTCAGCCTTTCAACTGCTGCTGTTAGTTGGCAAATACTTAAAGAGAAACAGGAGAAGCAGTGATGCAGAATGTTGGGCTCACTTCTAAGCTTTTCCCTCCTGCCTGGGTTCTTAATCTCAGTCCCTGCTGCCTTCACAACCTTGAACCTCAGTTTTGATCTGTCCAGGTCCAGAAGACTTCCAACAGCTGTGATCTACTTTGTTCCTTCTCAGCTGGGGCTCAAAGTCAGGACGTGCCTTGAGTCAAAAAGTGGTTCCGAATATCAGGGATGTTCAGCGCACGAGTGCATGTAGTTTTCGCCGTGGGTTATAGACATCTGCACATCCATGAAAAGGTGAGGCCTGCCCTTGAAGCTGGGCAGGTTCTGTGATTGCTCTGACCTATAGACTATGGCTGAAGTGATGCTCTGACACGCTCCAGGCTCAGGCCTGAAGAGCCTGGTACCTTCCCCTGCCTGTCTCTTGGGAGTAACTGCTCTGAAAGAAAAGAGGTGCTTCTTAAAGAGGTCTGACTACCCTAAGACCACCAAGCTTGAGGAAACCCAAGTTCATCACATGAACAGACAAGACATGAGATTAGAGAAGACTCAGTAACTCCAGCCTTGGCCACCATCTGCCTGTAATGGTATTGGGGACCCCAAGCAAGAATGACCCAGCTGAATCCACCAACTCCAAGAGCCATGAAGGATAATGATAAATTTTAAAAAAATTTTTATTGGAGTAAAACTGATTTGCAATGTTGTGTTAATTTCAGGTGTACAGCAAAGTGAACCAGTTATACATATACATAAATACACTCTCTTTTTTATATTCTTTTCCCATTGGAGCCATTACAGAGTATTGATAAATTATTGCTTTAATAGTTTTGGGTGGTTTGCTTCTCTGCAACAGATAACCAGACATTTTCTTTCTTCAAGTTTTAGCCTTCTGGCAGTCTCTCCAGCAAGAGAAAGTGTGTGTGCACACGTGTATGTGTGTGTAGGGGTGGGGATGGGTGGGTGGGTGCGTGAGTGGGTGCACAAAATATTATTCCATGTCATTGCTTGACCTCAGTAATTAGACCTCAGTCTAATTCGAGACATCCCATCACACAGCTGGAAATAGAAGTCGTGTCCATGACAACCATAAAATCATTCATTAAGCCTTCAATGCCAACAACTTTCACAGTGTCAAAGTAAGAGACACAGAACCTTGTGACTGGTCTTCTCATTCCATTCAGGCCTCTCATCAAGTTAGCTCCTCAGAGATGCACTTTCCAACTTTCCTCTGTTGAACAATTATCCTCTGTCATTTTTCACTCCTTTCACCATCTTTAACTTTCTTCATAGTGTTCATCCCCACATCACATATCTGTACTTCTCTCCACAAAGTCATTTCCATAAATGACATGCAATGACAATCGTGAAGCCTCTTCACATTGGCTGGTTCCCATTTTCCTTCCTGGCATATGCTAGTAATTCACTTCCCTACCCTGGCCATGTGGTTGGTCATGGCCTATGAAAGGTGAGAAACTAACGTATGTCCCTTTGGTGTGAAGAGCCAGGGCACACTTTGCTACCCTCTCTTTCCCTCCACTATGTGATCAGCCTGGGTCCCAGGGTGAGAATAGTGCCAGAATCCACAGCTGAAACTCAAGGAATGCATAGAGTGAAAAGACATAAATCTTTTGTTGTTTTATTTTTTACAGTTCAATATATGTGTATTATTTTAATCCATTTATTTTCTATTGAGGTTGACAGTATCTTAACCTAACAATATCATATTAGTTCCAGGTGTACAGCACAATAATTCAGATATATATAGATATAAATATAGATATAGATATTTGTAGATTCTTTTCTACAAAAGAATGGTCCCTTATAAGTTATGACAGAATTTTGAGCATAGTTCCCTGTGCTGTACAAGTTGTTGTTTTGAACACCAGAAATTCAAGGGGCTATTTGTTAGTGTAGCATATCACAACTCATACTGATGGCATCAAGCAGAACTTCCTATGTTATGACCACTGCCAGAGACCAGTCCCCTTAGTGACTAGGGTTTTACACAGAAGTAGCCAAAGATGGTGAACAAGTTTAAGAAACTCACATCCTGATGTATTGAACATGTAACTAAGTTTTATAGATGACAATTCTCTGATGATACATTTTAAGCCTAAGAGTAGAATTTTCCTCATTTCCCAAGTTCAACATCATTTTACTAGATTTTATTCATAAGTAACTCATCATCCAAACATGACATTTTCTCCAAGGCAAGTCATTCACCTTCAGTCCCCCAAATTATCATGTTTTTAAAAAAGAAAAACAGAATATTATCTGCAACGAGTGTGCTGGCTCCAAATCAGTTAGCATTACATGTAATTTGTGGCTCAGCCATGATTTTGCATCATCTGCACATTATTAATCTATTCAGTGAACTTGTAAATAAGCGAAAGTTGACTGCCCTCTGGATGGGCCACGAGCATCATAACTCATTCCAGGAGGATTTCACCTCTGAGCTACAGGTATTTTCTTTTTATTTGATATCTGACATACTCAAAGGTAATTTCCTCATGGTTCCTTTGAACATTATCACAGCAGTTTCGTAAAGACTTCAGGTGAAAATGGTCCCTTAAGGATCTGCCCTTAAACGAAACCAAGGAGGAATCAGGACACAGAAGTGACAATTTTTGTTCCTTGACATATAAAAAGAACTGTCACCTGAACTATCACTGAAGTGTTTATGTAAACACTTCAGCTTAGTCTTAGGATAAAAATGGCTTGTTTGGATGAGTGGATCCTAGCAGCAAGGAGATTTGAAAATTAAAAAAAAAGTTTTTTCCAATGAGGAAAAATGAAGAAAAATATCCTATGAAGGTAAAACCAGGCCACGTGACTCTCAACCAGGACAACTGGCCTGGGCAGAAGCATGGACGAGGCACCTGCAAATGAAAAGCTTTATTTTAGGAAAATTTGAGCACTTTGGTTTCAGTTTAGTTTGGTTACTTCCATTTCTTCAATTTCTCACTTTAAATCATGAAGATTAAAAGTAATTGTGAGTGGCCATTTGAGTCATCACTCTCAAAAGATTCAACTGACTGACTCCCTGAGTATTTTGAGATGATGTCAACCAGTTTTAAGGTCCCTTCCCTGATGGCTCAGCAGGTAAAGAATCCACCTGCCAAGGTAGGAGACAGTAGGAGGTGCTGATTCAATCCCTGGGTAAGGAAGACCCCCCTGGAGAAGGAAAATGGCAACCCACTCCGGTAGGCTTGCCTGAAAAATCCCAGGGACAGAGGAGCCTGGTAGATGACAGTCCAAAAGGTTGCAAAGAGTCGGACACGACTGAGCAATTAAGCAGCAGCAGCACCCCATGTAGATCAGCACATCCCAGAAGCAAGAACCACAGGGAAGAAATAAGACTCCCATGTTCTCATACATCTTCCTTTTTTTTTTTTTTTGGCTACCCAGTGTGGTGTGGCATGTAGGATCTTAGTTCCCCTGCTGCTGCAGCTGCTGCTAAGTCGCTTCAGTTGTGTCTGACTCTGTGCGACCCCAGAGACAGCAGCCCACCAGGCTCCCCCGTCCCTGGGATTCTCCAGGCAAGAACACTGGAGTGGGTTGCCATTTCCTTCTCCAATGCATGAAAGTGAAAAGTGAAAGTGAAGTCGCTCAATCGTGTCCGACTCCTAGCGACCCCAGGGACTGCAGCCTACCAGGCTCCTCCGTCCATGGGATTTGCCAGGCAAGAGTATTTGAGTGGGGTGCCATTGCCTTCTCCGCTTATTCCCTCTACCAGGGATCAAACCCATGTGCCTGCAATGGAAGTGCAGAGTCTTAACCAGTGGACCACCAGGGACCACCAGGGAAGTCCCCACATCTTCCTTTGATGCTTTGCTCAGTTTCATCCCATTGTCCTTATCAATACCCCTTTTCTTTTTATACTCCAGCCATCTTTCTTCCTGCCTCTTATAATTGGAAAATTATCATTTTCAGGTTGCAAATCATTCTTGCCCCAGACTGGAGTATGGACTCAGTAATTAAAAGGCAGATGCTCCAGAGGGGAAAAAAAAGTCATCTGTGCAATCATGGGTAGGAGTTTGTAATGCAACAAATCAGACTATAAGCATCTCTGGTTTTCCAACTTTCATCTTTACAAAGGGACATCTCAAAGTCCTTTGGTAGTATGGCCACATCTGATCCATTTTCATGTTCTAAACTCCAAATTATTTCATTTTTGTCATTTTTCTGTATAAACATATAGTTTTTTTCATATAGCTTTTTAAAATACTACTTTTAAGGATATAAATGAGCTCTTCTACAATGTATAACTAAATACCAAGCACATACAAGCATAAAACCATATTTCTGTTTGTTAGAGGAAAAAGCAAATCCCTCCTTTTGTTTAAGTCATGAATCTAAAACCAAACCAAGGCCAAAAATCTTGGAATGGAGTATGCTTTGACTTTACAAAAAGCTAACTGTTTTATTTATATAATTAGATTTGGTTTTACTACAGTTGTGTGGATATAGTACCCATGATACATACATACACAATTACTAAATTACAACATCACTGACTACCCCCCAAATATAAGTTTTACCACTTAAAAAACCTATTTGGTCTAGTTGGTCACCGCGTGAATGTTACTGATCAGGGAGGCTGGCGACAAAATAGCAGTAAGGAACTGATTTTTATGGAGGTCAACTCCTTGCCATGTACCAGGCTCAGTATTTCCTACATGGTGACTCATTTGAATCTTGCAACATTCCCATGATTAACATATCCGAATACCCATTAAGTATATAAGAGAACTGAGTCAGAGGATGTTCACGCTGAACAGTTAATACATAAGCAGAGCTGAACTATTCATAATCACCAAAACATGAAAGTAACCTAAATGTTCATTGACGAATGGATAAAGAAGATGTGGTACATATATATAATGAAATATTACTCAGCCATAAGAACAAATGAAGCAATGCCAACTGCAATAATGGATGGACCCAGAGATAATCAAACTAAGTCAAAGAAAGACCAATACCATATGATATCACTTGTACGTGGAATTTAAAATATGACACAAATGAAGTTATCTACAAAAGAGAAACAGACTCTAGAGAAGAGGCATGTAGTTGCCACTGAGGGTGAGGGAGGGGTAGATTGGGAGTTTAGGATTAGAAGATGCAAACTAGTATATATAGAATGGATAAACAATAAGGACCTACTGTATAGCACAGAGAACTGTATGCAATATTCTGTGATAAATCATAATGGAAAAGAATATGAAAAAGAGTATATACACATAACATATATATAACTTACTTTGTTGTATACCAGAAACTAATACAACAGTGTAAATGAACTCTACTTTAATGAAGTAGTTTTTAAAGGAAATATGCAGGAGTTCCCTGGTGGTCCCGTGGTTAGGAGTCTGCCTGTCAATACAAGGGACACAGGTTCAATCCCTGGCCTGGGAAGATTCCACATGCCTTGGAGCAACTAAACCCACGTGCCACAACTGTTGGGCCTGCATGCCTTACAGCCAAGTTCCACAACAAGAGAAACCACGACATCCGAGAAGCCCACGTGCCGTAGCCAGAGAGTAGCCCCAGTTCGCCACGACTAGAGAAAGCCTGCGTGCAGCAACAAAGACCCAGTGCAGCCAAACATGAATACAATTTAAGATAAAAATGGTAAAAAAAAATAATCAGAGCTGAAATTTTCCCTTGTCAGCGAATGACCACCTGAACGCACCCACAGACTCCATGACGCCACACTGCACACCACTTCCGAGCCTGAGGATACATGGGAATTATTTGTAACAGCCAAGAGAAAAGTGCTAACAGACACAACCACAGCCTTCTGTTTGTGTAAGAGCTTTCACCGCAATGGAAGCTTCCATGTATTAGTAGCTCTGAGCTTTGAAAACTCAGACCTCTGACTTATTTTTGGAGTTCTTGAATATGAGAACTGAGGAATGTAGATGCCCAGGTCTGAAAGGCTCTCTCCCCAGGGCTCACATTGACATTGTTGGGGTCATGACGTGGAGCATGACTTGAAGACAGAGGAGGGACCAAACCAACAGACAACTTTCATGTAAATATGAGATGTGCAGTGTGTCGGGTTTGGGGAGTTGTTGTTGTTCAGTCACTCAGTTGTGTCTGACTCTGCAACCCCATGGACTGCAGCATGCCTGGTTTCCCTGTCTTTTACCAGCTCCTGGGTTTTGTTCAAACTCATGTCCATCGAGTTGGTGATGCTGTCCAACCATCTCATCCTCTGTCATTTGGGGAGTGTTGAGCTATTAAACATTGTTTTGATTCCTCTTTGTTTATAGAGGTCCAGGTGTGAACAGCACATCTTACAAACATGTTTTCTGTAGAAACCGGATGTTTTCTCAAATACTTCCCTGAGTAAGGAGCCTGAGGGGTCATTTCATCAGGGGAACTTTCTGCAGATGGATTAGGACTTTTTAGGAAGCTTAGCAAGTCAACAGGCTGAGCTACATATTTGGTATTGGTTTTGGTATGTTTGGTTTTGCTATGTTTCCAAATTTCAGAATTTGGAAAATTCTGAAAGAGATGGGAATACCAGAATGAGAAAGACTAGAGATCTCTTCAAAAAAATTAGAGATACCAAGGGAACACTTCATGCAAAGATGGGCTCAATAAAGAACAGAAATGGTATGGACCTAACAGAAGCAGAAGATATTAAGAAGAGGTGGCAAGAATACATAGAAAAACTGTACAAAAAAGATCTTCATGACCCAGATAATCACGATGGTGTGATCACTCACCTAGAGCCAGACATCCTGTAATCTGAAGTCAAGTGGGCCTTAGGAAGCAACACTACAAACAAAGCTAGTGGAGGTGATGGAATACCAGTTGAGCTATTTCAAATCCTGAAAGAGGATGCTGTGAAAGTGCTGCACTCAATATGCCAGCAAATTTGGAAAACTCAGCAGTGGCCACAGGACTGGAAAAAGTCAACTTTCATTCCAATCCCAAAGAAAGGCAATGCCAAAGAATGCTCAAACTACCGCACAATTGCACTCATCTCACACGCTAGTAAAGTAATGCTCAAAATTCTACAAGCAGGCTTCAGCAGTATGTGGACCATGAACTTCCAGATGTTCAAGCTGGTTTTAGAAAAGGCAGAGGAACCAGAGATCAAATTGCCAACATCGTCTGGGCCATCGAAAAAGCAAGAGAGTTCCAGAAAAACATCTATTTCTGCTTTGTTGACTATGCCAAAGCCTTTGACTGTGTGGATCACAATCAACTGTGGAAAATTCTGAAAGAGATGGGAATACCAGACCACCTGATCTGCCTCTTGAGAAATCTGTATGCAGGTCAGGAACCAATAGTTAGAACTGGACATGGAACAACAGACTGGTTCCAAACAGGAAAAGGAGTACATCAATGCTGTATATTGTCACCCTGCTTATTTAACTTATATGCAGAGTACATCATGAGAAATGCTGGGCTGGAGGAAGCACAAGCTGGAATCAAGATTGCTGGGAGAAATATCAATAACCTCAGATATGCAGATGACACCACCCTTATGGCAGAAAGTGAAGAGGAACTAAAAAGCCTCTTGATGAAAGTGAAAGAGGAGAGTGAAAAAGTTGGCTTAAAGCTCAACATTCAGAAAACGAAGATCATGGCATCTGGTCTCATCACTTCATGGCAAATAGATGGGGAAACAGTGGAAACAGTGTCAGACTTTATTTTTCTGGGCTCCAAAATCACTGCAGATGGTGATTGCAGCCATGAAATTAAAAGACGCTTACTCCTTGGAAAGAAAGTTATGGCCAACTGAGACAGCATATTAAAAAGCAGAGACATTACTTTGCCAACAAAGGTCTGTCTAGTCAAGACTATGGTTTTTCCTGTGGTCATGTATGGATATGAAAGTTGGACTGTAAAGAAAGCTGAGTGCCGAAGAATTGATGCTTTTGAACTGTGGTGTTGGAGAAGACTCTTGAGAGTCCCTTGGACTGCAAGGAGATCCAACCTAAAGGAGATCATCCTAAAGGAGATCAGTCCTGGGTTTTCATTGGAAGGACTAATGTTGAAGCTGAAATGCCAATACTTTGGCCACCTGATGCGAAGAGCTGGCTCATTTGAAAAGACCCTGATGCTGGGAAAGATTGAGGGCAAAAGAAGAGGACGACAGAAGATGAGATGGTTGGATGGTCACTGACTCAATGGACATGAGTTTGAGTAAGCTCCGGGAGTTGGTGATGGACAGGGAGGCCTGGCGTGCTGCAGTCCATGGGGTTGCAAAGAGTTGGACATGACTGAGCAACTAAACTGAACTGAATTACTATGAACTATGAGTTATTAATATGTAAGCGAGGATACACAAACTGAGGACCTTTCCATGGCAAAAACAAAACAAATACTTTTCTTAATTGTTGTTGTTTTTCAGTTGCTAAGTCATGTCCAACTCTTTGTAACGCCATGGGCTGTGGCACGCCAGGCTTCCCTGTCCAGTATCTCCAGGAGTTTGCTCCAGATCACGTCCATTGACTCAGTGATGTCATCCAACCATCTCATCTTCTGTCGCCCCCTTCTCCTCCTGCCCTCAATCTTTCCCAGCATCAGGGTCTTTTGCAGTGAGTCAGCTCTTCACATTAGGTGGCCAAAGCTGAGCTTCAGCTTCAGCATCAGTCCTTCCAATGAATATTCAGGGTTGATTTCCTTTAGGGAAATCTCTTTGAAAGAAAGGGGCCATCAAGAAACAGCAGCAGCCACTCTGATGGCTTCTAGCAGATTCCGTCATGATAAAAACCCATTTCTTGAGCAGTTACTGGTGCACGTTGATCTCAGCACTGAAATAAGGGTGAAACTCAGGTCGATTATTTACCTTGGAGATAACAACATCTCAATATTCATGCAAATATTAGCACCGTTCAAAAGATACAGTCTCTATTCTGGATCCTTTTGTCCAAATATCCAGCTTAGATGTAGACAAAGGCAGATGTTGCTACCCGCAGGGAAAACCGACTTCTACATAGGGAATCAGGACCCAATTTGCATATGGAGCTAATCCAGGCACGTGCAACAAGATATTTTCTCCACGCTAAACAGTTTCCCCATTATTTGGAAATGAGTTGACTTGCTTTTCACATTTACAATTTGAAAACCTCCCAACTCATTATAGACATTTTTTTTTCTTTTTTTGCCACTCAGAAGAGATTTTCCTCTCTCAGGCTGCCATCATAAATAGTAAATTGAAAAATTGTTCATTTATCACAAGTTGCCACATTGCGGATGACATGGTACACGTGCAGGTATTTATACTGCTCTCGGCTGGAGATCATTGTAACTTTAGAAGCATGCAGAAGCTGATCTAAAAGAACAAGGATGTTGACTACAGCATTATTTGCCATTGTGAAAAATTAGAGACAAGCAAGCAGTGCTGTGCAGTGCAAGTCGCTCAGTCGTGTCCGACCCTTTGCGACCCCATGGACTATACAGTCCATGGAATTCTCCAGGCCAGAATACGGGAGTGGGTAGCCTTTCCCTTCTCCAGGGGATCTTCCCAACCCAGGGATCGAACCCAGGTCTCCCACATTGCAGGCAGATTCTTTACCAGCTGAGCCACAAAGGAAGCCCAGAGACAAGCACAGTGTCTGCTTTTATAAAATAAATTACAGGATGACAGCATTGTTTGACTTTGTAAAATACGTGTACGTCTACATGCCGCTTCCATACAGCTGCGCATGTCAGGCACTGCACAATTTCACCAGGCATCCACATCATAGTCTATATCATGGGCAGGAACTCTTTCAGAAAAGGACAAGATAAGTCAAGGTTCTGGGCTTTTCAAGCCATAATGTCAATTCCACAATTACTCAACTCTGCGTGTGTGTGTGCTCAGTTGCCAAGCTGTGTCCCACTCTTTGTGACCTCACGGACTGTAGCCCACCAGAATCCTCAGCCCGTGGGATTTTCCAAGCAAGGGTACTGAAGTGGGTTGCCATTTCCTCCTCCAGGGGATCTTCTCAACCCAGGGATTGAACCCATGTCGCCTGCATCTCCTGCATTGTCAGGCAGATTCGTTACCACTGAGCCACCTGGGAAGCCCATTCAACTCTGACACTGTAGGGAAAGCAGCCAAAAGTACTACTGAATGAGTGTGGCCACATTCCAATAAAACTTTTTATCCGGACACTAAAATGGGAATCTCATCTAATTTTCACCTGGCATGAAATATCATTCTTTTGATTTTTAAACCATTTTCAAATGTGAAAACTGCTTTTAGTTCAAGGGCCTCCAAAAAACAGGTGTCAGCCTGGCAATGACCATTGACGGAAGAGCCACAGATGTCTCACCCCGATCTGTGTGAAAGTCGAAAGTTGCCAAATGAACTTGTGTTCAATGCACTGCCTGACGTGAAAATCTTGTTTTGCTGAAACAAAGTTGGAGGATTTTCACACCCAAGTGTGAACACCTGTTATCTCTAAAACCTTTTGGGGTCGGGATACCGATAAGAATTTGTAAGTTTTGCCTTATTTGCTGAATGTATCTATTTTTCTCAGTAGAAATACACAACCAGTTCTTTCCAAAGGCTATAACAAGAGAAGCTAAAGCTGACCGCGTGGGGTCCACACTCAGGTAAAAGTGACTCCCCTGCGTGTCTGAGTAGCGGCATCCACCTGGAGATGGACAGGAAGAGCTGTGATTAAGAAGCAGCGCACTGGGATTACAAGGTTTCCTATGTTGTCCTGTAAGGTGGTTACACAAAGCAGTGCCTTATCACAATTCACGAAACTGTCGTTGATGTTTTATGAACTTTTCAGTGTGTCTATTACAGCGGATGATGGAAGGATGAAAAGATTCCTGGAGAGACTAATCTTTCTGCCTTTTAGTACTCTCCAAACTTCCCTAAAACAATCAAGAGACTGAGTCTGGTCATTACAAATTAAAAGAAATTGTGCAGTAATTAAATAATCACACCTAAAATACCACCCTTAAGTCCCCATCACTGCGGCAAAGCCTCCTTTCACTATGATGGAAAACAGATGGACAGATATTTTTTCCAAATGGGGTAGAAAGATCTGAGATCCCAATCCCATCACAGTTTAACAAATGCCCATTGAAAAATGACTCCACAAGAAGATTTCTTTGTCCTGTATCTCACCTCTATCATGCTTGCTGGAACTGGCAGTTACAAGAGAAAAGTTACAAAAAACTGCTCTGCATAATCCACTCTGGTATACATTTAACTTTGGAAATCAACACTTTTTTTTTTTAACTTTTTGACTGTACCTCACCAGCATGGAAGATCTTAGTTCCTCAATCAGGGATCAAACCCGTGCCCCCTGCAGTGAAAACACAGAGCCTGGACTGCCAGGGAAGTGAACGTTGTTTTAAAATGAAAGTCAACATTGTTTTTAAATAAGAGACAAGGGCTTCCTAGACACCAGACAAGGATGCTGCTGCTGCTGCTGCTACTAAGTCGCTTCAGTCCTGTCGGACTCTGTGCGATCCCATAGACGGCAGCCCACCAGGCTCCCCCGTCGCTGGTATTCTCCAGGCAAGAACACTGGAGTGGGTTGCCATTTCCTTCTCCAATGCATGAAAGTGAAAAGTGAAAGTGAAGTCTCTCACTCATGTCCCCTCTTCACAACCCCATGGACTGCAGCCTACCAGGCTCCTCCGTCCATGGGATTTTCCAGGCAAGAGTACTGGAGTGGGTTGCCATTGCCTTCTCTGGACAAGGATGCTATGGTGTCCTAAAACAAGGATGCTATGGTGTCCTAAACCTCCAAAGAAAAGCACAGAAAACAGAGACCAGGGATAAGGGGGAGAGTCAGCTGGCAGGAAGGACAGAGCTATGGTGTACCACATACAAAGGCCCCCAAGATCAACTCCTCACCCAGCCACGAGCCTAAAGAGGAGAGATCTCATGGAAAGTAATGACTCTTCAAGCTTTAGTGGGCCTGGTGTCAGAAGCCTGGACGCTGTTCCCCGTTCACTGTAGACTGAGCGTCATTCTTGAAGAGCCTGCTGTGGGATTGATTGGGAATCTGGAAATAGAAGAGGCTCTGGGGGTTCTTTGATTGAATCCCTTCAAAAGGACCATCAGCCTCTGTCTAGGAGGGCAGATGCCCACTGCCAGCCCTCTGCATCCATTCCCCTACTCTGCCCTCAGCTCCTTTAGGATCCAACGATGCATCTCATCTTCCATGCAGTTTTTAAAATCACTCCAGATGCACTGGTACTTCTGTCTTTTTCTAACATTTATTTATGTGACAGACTTGTCTCTTTCTGAAAATCACTTAAAGTGTCCTGCCACTGGCGGCCGCTTGGTTATCACATTCTGGGCATCTCACAGGTAGGGTTAGGATCAGCATGGCCCCAAATCATTCTATCTGTGTGTGTGTCTACTTCTTCACATGTTAGATTACTCTCTCCTCTCCTCTCTTTCCTCTAATTCTGATGCCTGTTTCTGTGTTCTATCTGTATGAACAGCTATTTCTCCACCCCTGGTTTTAGAGTTCTTTCTGGAAGAACCAATTTCTCAACCTCTCTCGCCCCATCTCTTCCTCCCTCCCTCTTTCTCTTCCCTCTGCCTCGTCCTCTTCCTCTTTCTGGATCTACCACATCTCACTCAGGATGGCAAACATTTACAGAAACCAGTAATAAACCCACTGAATTTCCCAGGGCAGGTATTTTTTTCTGAGTCTTCAGAATGAGTGTGATTTAAAATATCTTCCCTTCGCTCAGTCACGTCCGACTCTTTGCGACCCCATGGACAGTAGCCTACCAGGCTCCGCCGTCCATGGGATTTTCCAGGCAAGGATACTGGAGAGGGCTGCCATTTCCTTCTCCAGGGGATCTTCCCAACCCAGGGATCGAACCCGGGTCTGCTGCATTGCAGACAGACACTTTACCGTCTGAGCCACCAGGGAAGCCCGTGATTTAAAATATACATATATATATATATTTATTAATTTTCAGCTGTGCTGGGTCTTTGTGGCTATGTGCGGGCTTTCTCTAGTTTCAGTGAGTGGGGGCTACTCTCTAGTTGCAGTGCTCGGGCTTCTCTTGTTGCAGAGCACGGGCCTCTCTTGCAGAGCACGGGCTTCTCTTGCAGAGCACAGGCATTCAAACCGAGTGCATTCAGGTTTCGGTAGTTGTGGAACGTGGGCTCAGTAGTTGTGGCTCCCGGGGCTCTACGGTGCAGGCTCAGGAGTTGTGGCCCACAGACTCAGCTGCTCCACAGCATGTGGGATCTTCCTGGATCAGGGATCGAACCCGTGTCTCCTGCATTGGCAGATGGATTCTTTACCGCTGAGCCACCATGGAAGGCTCAAGTGTGATATTTTAACTCAAATAAACAGCCCATGGAATAGAAGTAAGGAGGTCTGGAAGACACAGAAGTAACTTACGCACAGCCATAGACAAGGACACAGATGAAGATTCCAGAATATAGCTGGACCACCTTCTGCTTTGTAACTTTTGTTTTTTAAGGATGTTTCCAGATTTTCTGATATGGAGAGATCCTAGACTCTGATATTCCTAAAAACATTTCCACTGGATAAAAGGGAATAATTTTCATTTATTTAATAGGATATCTGTGTGTCTCAGGCCCCCAACATTTACCATGTGAAGTGGAGGAGAGAGAAAAGGTGAGAACTTCATTTACTCTGTATGACAGAGTGAAATAAAACAGAAAGAGAAAAACAAATATAGTATATTAACATATATGTGGAATCTGCATGCGTGCATGCTAAGTCACTTCAGTCGTGTCTGACTCTTAGCGACCCCATGGACTGCAGCCCACCAGGCTCCTCCGTCCATGGGATTCTCCAGGCAAGAATACTGGAGTGGGTTGCCATGCCCTCCTCCAGGGGATCTTCCTACCCAGGGATCGAATCCAGGTCTCCTACATTGCAGGCAGACTCTTTACCATCTGAGCCACCAGAGAAGCCCTATGTGGAATCTAGAACATGGTATAATGATCTTATTTGCAGAGCTT
>NW_011494732.1:421041-422556 GCF_000754665.1 Bison bison bison | reverse complement strand
ACCCCATGGACTGTAGCCTACCAGGCTCCTTGGTCCATGGGATTTTCTAGGCAAGAGTACTGGAGTGGGTTGCCATTGCCTTCTCCAGGGAATCTTCCAGACCCAAGGATCGAACCTGGGTCTCCCGCATGGTAGGCAGATGCTTTACCGTCTGAGCTACCAGGGAAGCCACAGTACACTATCAGTACTATGTATAAAATAGATAACCAACAAGAACGTACGTTACAGCACATTAAACTCTACTCAGTGCTCTGTGGTGACCTAAATAGTAAGGAAACCTAAAAAAGAGGGGACATGTGTATACACACAGCTGATTCACTCTGCTGTACAGCAGAAACTAACACAACACAGTAAAGCAACTGTACTCCAGTAAAAATAGAAAAATAGCTGAGAATCTAAGGTAAAAACTGCACATACTCCAGATCATCTTGAAAAATCCCTTAAGCTTCCAATAACACACAGTACATATTCTAGTGGAGAATTCTCATGCCTTCTGATGTGTCAGAACCACATGACGGGACAAAAGAAAGGTTATACACAGATACCTTGCAACCAGCCTTCTGCCCTAGGCTGGCTGTCACTACCTGGGGGCCATCGCTGGTGACCAACACTCAAGTTGGCCTGCCTGTCCAGAAGTTGCACATGTTCTGCATTAACCAAAGCTTCTACTATCCAGTTTCCTTTTTTTAAAATTTTATTAAGGTGCAGCTGATTTACAATGTCATGTTAATTTCTACTATCCAGCAAAGTGACTCAGTTACATACACATACACATTCTTTTTCATATTCTTTCCCATTATGGTTTATCTCAGGAAATTGAATATAGTTTCCTGTGCTATACAGCAGGATCTTGTTTATCCACTCTATAACAGATCTATTTTCTTCTTTTTTAAGAGTTTTGTGTGTGTGGACCATTTTAAAAGTATTTGTTACAACATTGCTTCTGTTTTATGTTTTGGTTTTTGGCCTCAAGGCATGTGGGATCTTAGTTACTGGAGCAGCGATCAAACCCATACCACCTGCATTGGAAGGTGAAGTCAATACTAGACTGCCAGGGAAGTCCCACAGATCTGTTTTCATAATACAAGTCTTAACAGAAAACCTAGGCTTGGAAGCACCTGTCAGATGCTTTGCACGCAGGCACTGGGTTGACACTGCCAGGTGTGAATTCTGCCGAGGTCCACATGCAAACTGTTCTGTTCTCTGCAGAATAGAACAGGAATGAACCCTTTCGCCCTTGGTCTTTGGTCCCTGCCAGGTGTGCTGTCTACCGGAGATTTGCATTTTATTGGGGCTGGAAGTATGTTCTGGGTAAGGGAAAGGTTTTGTTTGGCACCCAAAGTAAGGAGAGCACACTTGCATCTCCACTGACACCTCACAAGGAATCGAGAAAAACCCAGAGCGACTTCCAAGTAAGAGCGTTCCATCATGTTGCACAGGCATGACACTAGGTGACCATCGTAACCAAGCAGGAAAGTAACTCAATGATACAAACTAAGAGAGTCACCACGGGTG
>NW_011494732.1:418316-420941 GCF_000754665.1 Bison bison bison | reverse complement strand
CGTTCCCCTCCCCTCCCAGAACCAACTTGCATCACACTCTTTGTCCAAGTGTGCAGTATGCATGGCTAGCTGATGAGGCTTCAAGGTGGTCCTGGGGGGCTCTCATACCTCACCTCATGTATATCATCTGTCATACATCATGCATCACCTCTCATACATCATCTCACCCATCGATGCAGTAAGCGCTATAGTCACCCCGCTTTACAGAAAGAATAATGAGAAGGAGCCCCAGGCAACAGGATCAGTGATGGGCAGGAGGAGGATTCCACCTGCGCCAAGAACAGCAGGCGTTTCCTGGATCTGTAAGCATCTCTCCACACTCTAGAGCCCTTCCGGAAAGGCACTCCAAGGTGATGAAGCAAAGTGCAAGAGAAACCAACCTCATGGAGCAAACCAAAACCATAACACATGCTGTCCACCCGGAGAGAGTCTTGAAATCCTTTTACCCCAACGGCACCCACGGTAGCATCTACTGGCTGCCAGGCATGCCCCTATTCATGGATGCCATCCTCACCTTGTAACTGAGTAGGACTCTATCAGGTCTTCCCAGAATAAATTCCCTCCCATGTCCTCCACCTGCCTTTTGTTTAGTCAAAGAATAAATTCAATCAGATTAACAAGAAAATGCAGAAAGGAAAACAGTCAAGCAAAACAAAAGAATAACAGTTTAACTATTAAACAAAGTCAAGGACCTTTAGTTCCTCCTCAAGGACTACAGATAATATTCTGAGCCAAGTCCTTCAGGTTATTTTGCAAATACAGAAACCCCCACTAGGTAGGAGAAGTTAACTGTCTGCTCCACCAGCATGTAGACCCCAGACTTGTTGGAATCAGAAGGTGGATGATGCTGGGTCCCATTTGTCTCTCCACCAATCAGAAGAATGCTCAGAAGTTGATCACATTCTCCTCTTTGAACCATTTCTATAAAACTCTTCCCTAAGAAAGTAGGGAAAACCACTAGACCATTCAGGTATGACCTAAATCAAATCGCTTACAATTATACAGTGGAAGTGTCAACCAGATTCATAGCATCAGAACTGATAGACAGAGTGCCTGAAGAACTATGGACAGAGATTCATGACACTGTATGGGAGGCAGTGATCAGGACCATCCCCAAGAAAAAGAAATGCAAAAAGGCAAAATGGTTGTCTGAAGAGGCCTTACAAATAGCTGAGAAAAGAAGAGAATCAAAAGGCAAAGGAGAAAAGGAAAGATACACCCATCTGAATGCAGACTTCCAAAGAATAGCAAGGAGAGATAAGCAAGCCTTCCTCAGTGATCAATGCAAAGAAATAGAGGAAAACAATAGAATGGGGAACACTAGAGATCTCCTCAAGAAAATCAGAGATACCAAGGGAACATTTCAAGCAGAGATGGGCACAATAAAGGACAGATATACTATGGACCTAACAGAAGCAGAAGATATTAAGAAGAGGTGGCAAGAATACACAGAAGAACTATACAAAAAAGATCATCATGACCCAGATAACCATGATGGTGTGATCACTCACCTAGGGCCAGACATCCTGGAATGTGAAGTCAAGTGGGCCTTAGAAAGCATCACTATAAACAAAGCTAGTGGAGGTGATAGAATTCCAGTTGAGCTCTTTCAAATCCTAAAATATGATGCTGTGAAAGTGCTGCACTCAATATGCCAGCAAATTTGGAAAACTCAGCAGTTGGCCACAGGACTGGAAAAGGTCAGTTTTCATTCCAATCCCAAAGAAGGGCAATGCCAAAGAATGCTCAAACTACCACACAATTGCACTCATATCACACGTTAGCAAAGTAATGCTCAAAATTCTCCAAGCCAGGCTTCAACAGTACGTGAACTGTGAAGTTCTAGATGTTCAAGCTGGATTTAGAAAAGGCAGAGGAACCAGAGATCAAATTGCCAACATCCTTTGGATCATAGAAAAAGCAAGAGAGTTCCAGGAAAATATCTACTTCTGCTTTATTGACTATGCCAAAGCCTTTGACTGTGTAGATCACAACAAACTGTGGAAAATTTTTCAAGAGATGGGAATACCAGACCACCTTATCTGACTCCTAAGAAATCTGTATGCAGGTCAAGAAGCAACAGTTAGAACCAGACATGGGACAACGGACTGGTTCCAAATTAGGAAAGGAGTACATCAAGGCTGTACATTGTAACCCTGCTTATTTAACTTCTATGCAGAGTATATCATGCAAACCGGGCTGCATGAAGCACAAGCTGGAATCAAAGAGTGCTGGGAGAAATATCAATAACCTCAGATACGCAGATGACACCACCCTTATGGCAAAAAGTGAAGAGGAACTGAAGAGCCTCTTGATGAAAGTGAGAGTGAAAAAACTGGCTTGAAACTCAACATTCAAAAAACTAAAATCATGGTATCTGGTCCTATCACTTCATGGCAAATAGATGGGGAAACAATGGAAACAGTGATGACTTCATTTTCTTGGGCTCCAAAATCACTGCAGATGGTGACTGCAGCCATTAAATTAAAAGACACTTGCTCCTTGGAAGAAAAGCTATGACCAACCTAGACATCATATTAAAAAGCAGAGACATTACTTTGCCAGCAAATGTCCGTCTAGTCAAGGCTATTGTTTTTCCAGTAGTCATGTATGGATTTGAGAGTT
>NW_011494732.1:413259-418216 GCF_000754665.1 Bison bison bison | reverse complement strand
ACTGCAAGGAGATCAAACCAGTTAATCCTAAAGGAAATCAGTCCTGAATATTCACTGGAAGGACTGATGCTGACGCTGAAGCTCCAATACTTTGGCCACCTGATGAGAAGAGCTGACTCATTGGAAAAGACCCTGATGCTGGGAAAGATTGAAGGCGGGAGGAGAAGGGGATGACTGAGGATGACATGGTTGGATGGCATCATTGACTCATCACCGACATGATGGACATGAGTTTGAGCAAGCTAAGGAGTTAGTCATGGACAGGGAGGCCTGGCATGCTGCAGTCCATGGGGTCACAAAGAGTTGGACACAACTGAGTGAGGACTGAACTGACTGAATTAACAGACCACCGCCAGGGCAGGGTACACAGTCTTGATGGCTTAGCCCTCTGCAACATGGCATGCTGTGCCTGGGAAGGTACAAGCTATTCTCTTCTACTTCACCCAAACTCTTGTCTCCAAGATTCAATTCAGCATCAGTACACAGAGGCCAGATTTGGTAACAGCCTCACCAGCGAATGACAAGGTACCCAGTTACCACCCATTAGAGCATCTTCACATAGTAAGCAAAACCCAGGGTTGGATGTGAATGGACCATTCTACTCCCCAGCCCCTGATTCTCAGCATTCTCCCGACTGAGCCAGAGCAGGGTCTAGTCAATCACTTTTCAGAGGCATCATATGGCCCTGTTGGGGCCCAGGGCAGGCTGCCCCAAAATGTGTCTCAACAGCATATGGACTATTTTGAATTTAAATCATTTAAGAAACATGTGGTTGCCAAGGAGGAGGATGGGGAAGGGAGGGAGTGGGAGTTTGGGGTTATCAGATGCAACTACTTGTATATAAAATGGATAAACAACAAGGTCCTACTGTGTAGCACAGGGAACTACATTCACTATCCTGTGAGAGACCATCATGGAAAAGAATATGAACAAGAATATATATTGCATAACTGAGTCAATTTGCTGTATATACACACACACACACAGAAGTCACTCAGTCGTGTCTGACTCTTTGCAATCCCATGGATTGTAGCCCACCAGGCTCCTCAGTCCATGGGATTTCCCAGGCAAGAGTACAGGAGTGGGTTGTCATTTCCTACTCCAGGGGATCTTCCTGACCCAGGGTTGCCGGGCAGAAATTAATACAACATTGTAAATCAATTACATTTTAATAAAATTGAAAAAAGAAACGGCCAATGCAAGAGGGACACTCTGACCCTCCTCTCTGTCTCCCTGAAGCAGAACATAAAGGTCCCATGAGAAAGGTGCCCGACCCTTACTTACATGTAGAAGGACACCACTGTCACCAGAGATGGGGGATTCAGGTCAAGAAGCTTGCATACAGAACCGTGTTAGCTCTGCACTTGATGACCCCAGGCCCCAACTCTGTTTAGATTGTCTGCTCATTGAGCAGCACCCACACCTAAGTTTCTTTTTCCTGCCAACCTCAAAATGTATTGTTTCTTGGGATATATGTAAAGACATAACTGATCCACTTTGCAGTACAGGAGAAAGTAACGCAACACTGTAAAGCAACTATACTCCAATAAAAAAAAAATAAAATTTCAAGAAAGGTATTGTTTCTTTGTCTAAAAAGTATAAAAGCTGCCTGCCTTGGTCACTTCTTAGGTCCCATTTCTATGAGACCTCCATGCACATGAATTAAAATGTGTTTCTTCACACCACCCCCCACCCCCGCTCATTTGTCTTGTGCCCATTTTATTATTAGTTCAGCCACTAGCTCTCAAGAAAGGTAGGGGTGGGAAGAATCTCCCCCTCCCTGACACATATCCATTTTTGTTAATGAACTAGTTGCCCAAATTTTTTAAATTGGGACTTTTCCCATAAAGACCTGGATTGACATTTTATTGTGGGCACTTGGAAGTTCTAGCCACCCTGCACCTGGGAATGAGTCCTTGGCCATGAGTCAGGGCCTTCACACCCCCGGTCACCGCCGTCACTCTGCCTCCTTTCCTCCAATCTTTCCATCACCCCATCTGCCTTTACAGAATGCAACCTGCTAAGATAAAGTGTGCACAGTTTGGAAGAAAGGCAACAAGCTCACCGCGTGCCCTTTCAAGACCAGGTGAGAACATTCAATAGCCACAAGAAAATGTCACGGGATCCTCCTGGGAAAGAGGACTCCACTGCACTCACCGTTTACTATTGATCAGGGCCCAGACTCTGTAAATAGAGATGTTAAGTTGCAGAAGACTGACAAGCTGAAAACGACTTTTGTCCAGGAGAGATGCAAATTGTTTCTGCCACATGGAAAAGAAAACCTCAGAAGTGATTTTTTTTTTAATGCCCAGGGGGTGTCAAACTTTATAATTCTATTCCAGCATCCTTTTACTTTTTCCACTGAGTGTGTGTGTGTGTGTATCAGTTTCTCACAATCCCCTTTTCTTTAGCTCTACCACGTCACCAACTCCAAATTTGGCTTATTTTGCTCCATTATGTTTCGAACTTTTGAAAATGTTACACTTTTGAACTGTGGTGCTGGAGAAGACTCTTGAGAGACCCTGGGACAGCAAGGACATCACACCAGTCGACCCTAAAGGAAATCAACCCTGAATATTCATTGGAAGGACGGATGCTAAAGCTGAAAGTCCAACACTTTGGCCGTCTGATGCTAAGAGCCAACTCATTGGAAAAGACCTTGATGCAGGCAGAGATTGAGGGCAGAAGGAGAAGGGAACGACAGAGGATGAAATAGTTGGATGGCATCATCAGCTCACTGGACATGAGTTGGAGAAAACTCTGGGACATAGTGAAGGGCAGGGAAGCCTGGTGTGTTGCAGTCCATGGGGTCACAGAGTTGGACACAACTGAGTGATTGAAAACAATGTTTTGAAAAATCACACTTTTTAGAATGTTCTACTCTGACCAACCTTTGACTTTTCCAGTGGAATAAAGCTAGAGATGTTCTCCTTGCAAAATTGCTTTGAAAAGACTGACTTGGATCCAGACCTTTCCCAGAACACAGAAGAGGAGGAAACACTTTCAAACTCATTTGACAAGGCCAGTCTTCCCCTCATAACAAAACCAGCAAGGCCACCACAAAAAGAGAAAATGACAGGCTAATGTCCCTGATGAACACAGATACCAAAATCCTCAGCAAAATATTAGCAAAATGAAATTAACAACATAAAAGAATCATAGACCATGATCAAGTGGGATTTATTCCAGGGAAGCAAGGATAGTAAAAATAAACAAATAAATAAATAAAATAAGGGACTTCCCTGGTGGTCCAGTGGTTAAGACTCCACACTTCCAATGTAGGGCATGAGGGTTTGATCCCTGATCAGGGAACTAGATCCCACACGCTGCAACTAAGAGATCACATACAGCAACTAAAGATTCTGTGTACCTCAACTAAGACCTGGTGTAGCAAATAAATAAAAATAGAAAATGTATATATATACACACATATATAGCTTTTAAATAAATAAATAAAATAAAAGACTGACTTGGAAAGCCACAAAAAGCAGACACTTTCACCCCTATATTTCAGGCCCCTAAATCAGGAAGGAATTTCAAGTTCAATAACCAACAGGTGAGATCTTAGTTCCCAGACCAGGGATTGAACCTGCACACTCCTGCAGTGGAAGGAGGGAGTATCAACCACTGGAGAAGGAAATGGCAACCCACTCCAGTATTCTTGCCTGGAGAATCCCATGAAGAGAGGAGCCTGGCAGGCTACAGTCCATGGGGTCACAAAGAGTCGGAATATGACTGAAGCGACTTAGCACTCAAGCATGCACGGGCTGCCAGGGAAGTCCTGATGCTGCATATTTATGATATGTTCAACGCACGTGCTCCACCGATAAAGCACAAAATACACCTGTCCTTTCCATTTACTCCGAGCCACTAGTTCAATCTACTTCTTCTGTGCTGTCTGAACTTTTCATTTCCAATAGATTCAGACTAATTCACCACAGCTACCAAAGTTGATCACTTGTGCCGTCTCCTCACATCCCGTGGTGCTACCTGCTGACATCTTTAAGAGAATTTAGAAACAAATCTAATAGAGGGCCTTTCACGCCAGAGAACTGTTTATTTGAATTCCATCAAGAGGGGACACAAGTAGAATCCAAGAATGGGACTGGGATTCAAAAGCATTTAGCTAAGACATTTACCTATGCGCTGCCTAGAACCATTCCATGGTAATAAAATAAAAACACCATTGAAAGTTGACACCGCCTAGGCTATATGCTCGCTGTTTGAATATGAAGCCTGATGAGCTGAGTTTAAAAAAAAAAAAAAAAAGCCACAGTAGCCAAGCTACAAGACTGAAGCAGCTGACAACACGCCTGCTTCTCAATGAAAAGAGAGGATACCGGTGGATGCAGACCAGCAATGGAGGAATTCCAGAGCAGATTGAATGGGGCTCCAAGACCAATCATCCATCCATGCCAAGAACCGAGGCATGGAAAAGGAACTTGGTTCATCAGCACCGTCTTTCTAGATTCCATATATATGTGTTAATGTATGATATTTTTCTCTTTCTGACTTACTTCACTCTGTAAAACAGGCTCTAGGTTCATCTACTTCAGTTCAACTGACTCACATTCATTCCTTTTTATGGCTGAATCTATTTGCAGGGCAAGAATAGAGACACAGATATAGAGAAGAGACTTGTGGTTACAGTGGGGGAAGGAGAAGCTGGGACGAATTGAGAGTAGCATTGAAACATATACATTCAGATCAGATCAGATCAGATCAGTCACTCAGTCGTGTCCGACTCTTTGCAACCCCATGAATCGCAGCACGCCAGGCCTCCCTGTCCATCACCAACTCCCGGAGTTCACTCAAACTCACGTCCATCGAGTCAGTGATGCCATCCAGCCATCTCATCCTCTGTCGTCCCCTTCTCCTCCTGCCCCCAATCCCTCCCAGCATCAGAGTCTTTTCCAATGAGTCAACTCTTTGCATGAGGTGGCCAAAGTACTAGAGT
>NW_011494732.1:394521-413159 GCF_000754665.1 Bison bison bison | reverse complement strand
CACTTTCTGCCATAAGGGTGGTGTCATCTGCATATCTGAGGTTATTGATATTTCTCCCAGCAATCTTGATTCCCGCTTGTGTTTCTTCCAGTCCAGCATTTCTCATGATGTACTCTGCATATAAGTTAAATAAACAGGGTGACAATATACAGCCTTGACGTACTCCTTTTCCTATTTGGAACCAGTCTCTTGTTCCATGTCCAGTTCTAACTGTTGCTTCCTGACCTGCATGCAGATTTCTCAAGAGGCAGATCAGGTGGTCTGGTATTCCCATCTCTTTCAGAATTTTCCACAGTTGATTGTGATCCACACAGTCAAAGGCTTTGGCATAGTCAACAAAGCAGAAATAGATGTTTTTCTGGAACTCTCTTGCTTTTTCAATGGCCCAGACGATGTTGGCAATTTGATCTCTGGTTCCTCTGCCTTTTCTAAATCCAGCTTGAACATCAGGAAGTTCACGGTTCACATATTGCTGCAGCCTGGCTTGGAGAATATTGAACATTACTTTACTAGTGTGTGAGATGAGTGCAACTGTGTGATAGTTTGAGCATTCTTTGGCATTGCCTTTCTTTGGGATCGGAATGAAAACTGACCTTTTCCAGTCTTGTGGCTACTGCTGAGTTTTCCAAATTTGCTGGCATATTGAGTGCAGCACTTTCACAGCATTATCTTTCAGGATTTGGAATCGCTCAACTGGAATTCCATCAGCTCCACTAGCTTTGCTCGTAGTGATGCTTTCTAAAGCCCACTTGACTTCACATTCCAGCATGTCTGGCTCTAGGTCAGCGATCACACCATCGTGATTATCTGGGTTGTGAAGATCTTTTTTGTACAGTTCTTCTGTGTATTCTTGTCATCTCTTCTTAATATCTTCTGCTTCTGTTAGGTCCATACCATTTCTGTCCTTTATCGAGCCCATCTTTGCATGAAATGTTCCTTTGGTATCTCTGATTTTCTTGAAGAGATCTCTGCTGCTGCTGCTGCTGCTGTCGCTTCAGTCATGTCCGACTCTGTGCGACCCCAGAGATGGCAGCCCACCAGGCTCCCCCGTCCCTGGGATTCTCCAGGCAAGAACACTGGAGTGGGTTGCCATTTCCTTCTCCAATGCACAAAAGTGAAAGTGAAGTCACTCAGTCGTGTCTGACTCCTAGCGACCCCATGGACTGCAGCCCACCAGGCTCCTCCGTCCATGGGATTTTCCAGGCGAGAGGACTGGAATGGGGTGCCACTGATCTTCTAGTCTTTCCCATTCTGTTGTTTTCCTCTATTTCTTTGCATTGATCACTGAAGAAAGCTTTCTTATCTCTTCTTGCATATGTGAAATAAGTAGCTAATGGAAAGCTGCCATGTAACACAGGGAGCTCAACCCAGTGCTTTGGGACAATCCAGAGGGGTGGCATGGGGAGGTGGGAGGGAGGTTCAAGCGGGAGCTATAATTTTTAGGTTGGGCAAGAGTCTTAATTACAGACTTTGTGTCTGTCTTAGAAGCTGGGTTTAAAAGGACATGGTTCTAGATAGCTACACGGAAGCTGCTATATAGCACAGGGAGCTCAGCTCGGTGCGCTGAGATGACTAGAGGGGTGGAATTGGGGATAGTGGGAGGAAGACCCAAGAGGGAGGGCATATATGTATGCCTGCATGCATGCTTTCACTCCAGTCATGTCCAACTCTTTATGACCCTATGGACTTTAGCCCTCTATCCATGGGATTCTCCAGGCAAGAATACTGGAGTGGGTTGTCATGCCCTCCTCCAGGGGATCTCCCCAACCCAGGCACTGAACCTGTGTCTCTTGTGTCCCCTGCATTGGCAGGTGAGTTTTTTACCACTAGCACCACCTGGGAAACCGAGATATATGTACAGATATAGCCAACTCACTTTGCTGTACAGCAGAAACTAACAAAATATTGTAAAGTAACTATGCCCCAATAAAAAAGGAGATGCTTCTTCTATGGGAATGCTGGTGGGGAACATTGGGAATCCTTCCAAAACAGAAAAGGATGCATCCTGTACCACTGCTAAAGGACCAGCCCAGAGTCACAGAAATCAGCAGATGCCCAGAGGCAAAACTGCATCCTTCCCAAGAAACTCCCAGGTGCTCCCCTTCCTTCCTATGGGGTTACCCTTGCAGAGACTGAGGTGCACAGTGCCTGACATTTCAAGTTAACATGGGGAGTTTGCTATTTTAAGTAACCTGTTGGTTAGCTCTTTTGTAAAATGAAGAGCCTTAGTTTACAGAGCCTAATGCTCCTGCTTCACAAGGATGGAGTTTTATCTTTGTTTTTTGTGTATATCAAGTTTGCTAGAGCAGCCCTTACACATTCACACCCAAGAGAGACATCCATGAGCCTGGCTAAGTCCTGCTTCAGGATAACGTGTGTGTCCTAACAGTTATTAGAAAGCCAGAGCACAGGGAACTATGTCTAGGATCTTACAATAATCTATAAGGGAAAAGAATCTGAAAAAAAAAAAAATATATATATACACATATATGTATATACACACACACATATGCATATAAACTGAATTCTTTGCTGTACACATGACACTAGCACAACACTGTAGTAAATCAACTAGACTAATAGTGAACACAAGTAAATAAACAGGGCTTCACTGGTGGCTCAGCGCTAAAGAGATCGCCTGCCAAGGCAGGAGACGTGGGTTCGATCTCTGGTCCAGGAAGATCCCACATGCTGTGGAACAGTTAAAGCCGGTGCGCCACAACTACTGAGCCTGTGCTGTAGAGCCCGAGCGCCGTAACTACTGTAGTCCATGTGCTGCAACTACTGAAGCCTGTATACACCCTAGAGCTCGAGTTCTGCAACGAGAAGCCCCCGCACCACAACTGGAGAGTAGCCTCCCGCTCACTGCAACTAGAGAAAATCCTACGCAGCAATGAAATCCCAGCACAGTCAAAAATAAATGAATAAATTCAATTAAAAAACAAATAAACAAATGTAAAACATATATATATATATATATGGGGGTTTGTGGAAAATCAGTGGCTTTCCCCAGAGAAGAAGAAAGTCTGTAGCCCTAGCATATTTTAGTGTATAAAATACCCAGCATGGTGACATCATGGTTTGGGGTTTTTTCCGGGAGGGGTATAACAGAATTTTCCCTTTTGTCCTTTGCTGGTTTCAGCACTCCCATGCACTGCTGCAGCATCAATCACCAGAGTCCAGCAACTGTGTTTAGTCTAGGGCTGTGGTGGTTTGGAAATACGCCTGTAAATTCTTCTACCACTCATCCTCTTAAAGTCGCAGCCTGACTGTACCACTGGCGGCCCCAGTGAGGCTGGAACTGCTATTACCTTCCAAAGAGTAGCACATGGTGACTCCAGCAGAGGTCACAAGGGACATCGCTGCTCCCAGCCTGCCCTCTCTGGGGGAACCAGTGCCACCTTGGAAGAAAACTAACAGCCTTGACAACTGGCCCAGTTGGGAAGGAGCCAAGAACAACTTGCCAGGAGAGATGAATGATTCTCCAGCTCAGCCAAGTCTTCAAAAGATTGCAGACTTCAGGCTTTAAGTCTCCCAGCTGAGGGCCCAGACATCATAAAGCAAAGACAAGCCACCGCCACAGGGCCCTGCCTGAATTTCTGTCCTACCCGAAATGATAAATGCTTATCTTGCTTTACCTTTCTGTCACCATCTGGAGGTTGTTTGTTCCTTTCTGTCACTGTTATCATCCAGAGGCTGTATGTTATTGAGCAATTGATAAGCAACACAAGGGCTAAGCACACGCCCACAGGCAAGCCAACAGGAGGAGGAACTTTCTGTTGTAAGCACCAAAAAAGAGGTGTTTTTCCTGCTGAACATGAGGTTTGCTGCTAAGTCACTTCAGTCGTGTCTGACTCTGTGCGACCCCATAGACGGCAGCCCACCAGGCTCCCTCGTCACTGGGATTCTCCAGGCAAAAACACTGGAGTGGGTTGCCATTTCCTTCTCCAATGCATGAAAATGAAAAGTGAAAGTGAAGTCGATCAGTCGTGTCCAACCCTCAGCAACCCCATGGCCTGCAGCCTTCCAGGCTCCTCCGTCCATTGGATTTTCCAGGCAAGAGTACTGGAGTGGGGTGCCATTGCCTTCTCTAGAACAAGAGGCTTGGGGGGATATAATTCAGGACCTACTGGAGTATACCATGTGAGCAGACTGCCTGAGGAAAAGTCAATCCGGAGAACAAAAACAACACATGGGGAGAGACTGAGTGTTGATGATGTCATCTGAGCTCCTGGATCAAGCTATACCTGAAGGCCACTCTGGAATTTTTAGTTGCTTAAGCCAATATATCTTCTCACCACCTGTGCTTTTACCTTAAGTCAGTTTGGGTTGATTCCTCTCATTAGGTGCTCAAAAACCCCTGACTCTACACACTCAGTGTTCCCTGGGCTGCCCCTAGCATAGTAGACTAGATAGCATACTTGATCAGCTATGTCCCTCTGAGGTAAATGGGTAGGTCCAAATGTTTGGAGCCAAAACAACCCTGCTACATTAGCCACAACCAATTAGACTAAGGATTAGGGAAAGACAGTCCAGAAGAGGTGAGGTGTATCCAAACTCCATGTGAGTTCCTTATAGAATGCACTGTCATGAACTTCTGCTCCTAACAGGGTCTCCAATGACAGAACCTATTTCCCAGTGGGAGGAGACAGAAATCCAGAAAATAAGCAGACACACAAAGAAATAGACAAGATAATTCCAGGTGTAGATGCGTGCCATGAAACAGAAAAGTGTGTGGCCCTGGGGAGCGACGAGCACAGACTGGGCAGGGTAGACCCCCTCACCGCATGACAATCAGGCTGGCACTGAATGCAAAGGTGCAAAGCCTGGGGAAAGATTTCTAGGCAGAGGAAACAGCAGGTGCAAACCCCATGGTAATGAAATGAACCTGAAGCTGGGCTTACACAAACAGAAAAATGTGTCTAGTGTAGCTAGAGCATAGAGAAGGAGATGGGATGCCAGGAGTTGAGTCCAGGAAGAGAGAACGACCACATCTGCAGTGAACAGTAGGAATTTGGGCTTACTGTATGTGTAATGATTTCTTTTGCATTTCCTTTTAAGCATCCTGGCTGCCGTGTGAAGAATGAATTGTCAGGAGTACGAGCCATCAGGTTAATGCACAGGCTGCACTGACATTACACCTGATGGGATTATTGGGGCTTCCTCTGAGCCCACTCCCTGGTGGGCTTCTATGGTGGCTCAAACAATAAAGAATTTGCCTGCAATGCAGGAGACCGGGGTTCGATCTCTGGGTCAGGAAGATCCCCTGGAGGTAGAGCATGGCAACCCACTCTAGTATTCTCACCTGTAGAATTTCATGGACAGAGAAGCCTGACAGGCTACAGTCCATGGAGTCACAAAGAGTTGTACACAACTGAGTGACTGTAACTTTCTGAGCCCACTCTAAGCTCTTTATGGTATCATTTCACTCAATTCTCAACAATCTCACAAAGGAGGCATTTTCTAATTTGCATTCTGCAGTCAAAGGAATGGAGGAACACCCTTGCCTGTGGTCAGATGGCTAGTGGGTTGAGGAGGCTGGATTTGAACCTGGGCAGTCTGGCTCCAGATCCCGATTCCTGAGTGACACTTCCCTGTGTTTTGGGACGGGGGTTGTCTCGCTGTTTCAGATCGTGTCCACCAACAACCCAGAGGCCATTGTTAGGGGATGAGTTGAGCTTTCCTATCACACTTCTGTGGCTCCATTCAACACGCCTGGAGTTAAAAACGTTATGTTCCAGACAAAACCAAACCTGTGGCAATAAACAGTTGGCAGCATGAGGCCAGGGATGCGGTAGGGTTGACATCAAGGGGGTAGAAGGTACTTCTTGGGATGACAGAAATCATCTATATCTTGATTGTGACAATGCTGACATGGTGCATATATGTGTCAAAAAATCAATAACTATACACTTGAAATGGGTGTGTTTGATTGTATGCAAATCACACCTCAATAAACAGATTTAGAATTTGTTCAGCCTATGTTCACTTCTAGTAAATAACTACTTCTTTGGATTTCAGTCTGTATATACTATATACACAATGAAAAGCCATCTGATAACCTCCAGGAGGGACTCCTGGAAGATGTATGCATGAGAAAATGCTGTTTCAATCAGTTCCTGAGGTCCCAGCAAACTCCATTCATGCAGGATTTCATGTAGCGAAAGTATCTGGGCTGATCCACCCCATCCCACCACTATCCCCTGCACGCCTGTGAGCAGGTGCCAGGTGTATGCACAGCTGATTCCAGCAAAATCTGGCCAGATGTTTCAGAACCCCAAGACTGCAGGACTGGCCTTTTAAGGCTACAACAAGCTGATATTCTGGAAACTCATTTCTCAGGCAGCTCAGGATGTAACAGACTGCCCCTCCCATGCCAACCCATGCTGCCCCCAGCACTCTGTCTGTCCTCCAGCAGAAGGAGTGAGTTCAAAGATGCCTGTCTGGCAGAGACAAATCAAGGAGCAAGGCAGGAGCCCCCAGCGACAGAGCAACAGCAGCTTGACATCGAAGATCCAAACTTCAGGGACCCGAACCCTGCTTTACCTCTCTGTGGGTTGCAAACCAGCCCTTACTATACCCAGCCCTTAGAACTCTTTTCAGCATCACAGTGTTTCTCTTTTGCTTTATCTATTTTTGGATGTAAATGTCTTAAGGCAGGATAAGACTCTCCAGCACCATGCACCCCATTATTCTTTGTCCTATGCCCAGTCAGTCCTCGGAATAAAACACCTCCTGGTGCCTAAAAATATGTGTCCATCAACTCCTTTATACAAACCACAGCAAGCAAACACCTGCTCAAAGTCAGCACCAAGGCATGGAGTGGCCTGTCTTTTTCAGCTTCATTTTATGCACCAAATTAAATATAGTAAATGAGAAAACATAATTCTTTCTCAAAGTAGGCACAAAAATGCTTTTTCATCTGAATTAGGAGCAATTACCTTGCTATGCTTCTTGAGCTCTGCATTTCCCAGTGGAGATTTATGGAAGAAAGGGTTTAATGATGAACTGTTCCACCAATGGGTTTGCAGCACAAGACGAATGTACACACACATCTATATCTATACACATATATGTCATACCCATACTTAAATCTATATCTAATATAATAAAGACTCTACCTGATCTCGGTCTGAGTCCTTGTCAGGAGCTTCAAAAACCCTTGGAATTTGCCTCAGTGATAACAGCCTTTGTTATTCACAAGCACAGACAGCACTTTGCCAACAAGGTCTGAACAGTCAAGGTTATGTTCCAGTCAAGTTCCAGGAGTCATGTATGGATGACAGTCCATGCGGTCGCAGAGTCAGACATGGCTGAGTGACTGAACAACAGCAACAACCATTCACAAGCTTATGCTAATGAGGTGATTTGTGGGTGGACCCTTAGAAAACACCCGTGGAGGAGCTGCCCAAACCAGAAACAGCAAGCAGGACTAAACTTTCAGCTCACACCTCAATCTCTGGGAGATAAGTAGACCAATGAGTGAATCAACCAAACCTATGTACTGGATTCCATATAATAACCCTGGACCTTGGGACTTCCCTGGCAGTTCAGTGGTTAAGATTAAGACTCCATGCTTAAACTGCAGGGGGCACAGTTTCGATCCCTGGTTGGGGAACAAAGATCCCACATGCTGCACGGTGTGGCAAAAAAAAATAAAAATTATACAAAAAAAAAAAATCCCAGACCTCTACACTCAGTGGAACTGCCCATGGAGGAACCCATCAATAGCTGAGATCATCTGCCCAGATTCCACAAAGAAAGTTCATCCCAGCTCTGCATCCACCCCCTAGACCTTATCCTGTGCCTCTCTTCCATTTGTCTGTTCTTGAGTCGTGGCCTTTATAATAAGGCAATCATTGGATTGATAAGGACAGTTTTCTGGATGAGTTCTGTGATTCATTCTGAAACCGAGCAGGACCCGGGGCAGGGGAGCGGGGGGCGCTACCAGGCAAGAACACCTTTTTGTCCCCTGCTTCTTGTAGATAAGACTCCAGCCTCCATGACCTTCCCTGAGTTCCAAAGGGCAGGGTTACTGATCAAGGGAGGAGCTGTCATGAAACTACCTGAGGCAAGATTAAAAGGACCAGAGAAGCTAGCCAAGAATAAGATACTGACCGCCTGACACCCTGCACACAGCCTAATCTTGTCAACAAAGCCACCCTGGAACCATTCCTATAAAAGTCCTCATCAAGTCCTCCCAGGTTGGGACACACAGTTTTCCAGGGGAGGAGCTCCCTGTGTCCTCCCTGTGCCTGGCAAAGCAATAAAGCTATTATTTTCCACTTCACTCAAAACTCTGTCTCTGAGATTCGATTTGGCACTGGTTTACAGAGGCCATCCTTTAGGCATCAGTTCTAGCAAGTTATGAAACCTAAGCAAACATCATGGGAACCCCCAAATTTGTAGTCTGTTGGAGAAAAGTGCAGGTAGCCTGGGGAGTCTCTCTCGCCTTGCAGCTGGTGTCTGAAATGAGGGAGGGTCTGGTTGGAACTAAGCCCTTAACCTGAGGGTGTTCACTGACTCTGGGGAGTTATTCGAGACTGAATTGAATTGTAGGACATTCAGTCAGAAACATGATCAATAACCACATCTCCTGCCAATGCAGGAGACACAGGCTCAAGCCCTGGGTCAGGAAGATCCCCTGGAGTACTGGCAACTCACTCTAGTATTCTTGACTGGATAATCCCATAGACAGAGGAGCCTGGTGTGCTGCAAACCACAGGGTCACAAAGAGTTGGGCACAACTTAGCAACTGAACAACAGCAACCCCATTTCCAGCCTCCATAGGTCAGGTCCCAAGAACTGGAGGGGAAATGGATAGGTAAAAAATGCAGCATCAAAGCCACATCTGTTGGGTCTACAATCACCACTGAGCTGCCTCCCTATTTCACCGTCTTGACTCAGACAAAGATAAGGGCTCCCAAAGGCTCAGATTCTTCAGAGCTGCCTAGACACACGCTGCCAAGCTCCTCCCAGCAATTTCCACCAAACACCAACACAAAACCACGTTCTAACTGAGGGAGTACTCACCATGGACAGCAGGCTATACACACAGGATGAAATCTTGCTCTGCTGATATTGTTAAAGAAACAGACAGCAGAACCTGTTTTAATGCCTGTTCTCTTTTGTCCTGATAGGAAGAACTCTCTCCAAGAAAAAAAATGGGAGTTGAAAGGCTCAAAATCCCTAATCCAGTTTGTACAGGGAGTGGAAAAATGGAAGACATTTACAGCCTGAGGAATGTGAACTTTGTGATCAAGCAGCCTTCTTGATCTCCAAATTGAACAACACAATCCACCGCGCTACAGCCTCCGCTCAGGGCCCCTAGCTGCAGCATTATCTCCCCAGCATTAGCTGTTCAAAAAGTCTTTATATCTGTCTGCAGGATAACTTAAGAACTTATCTTCCTCCCAGTCTGAAAGCTTTAAAGGTCAAATCTGCTCCCCTCAAGGAAGAAAACAAATACAAAGAAGTTGTTTAGAGGTACGTAGTTCGTGTTATGTGTCCATCTATAAGTTAAAACTGTGAAAATTTCACAGCAAATGCCAATGAACAACGAACAGTTCTAAAGCCAAGCAGGACCCTGTTAGGCTCCTGGGCACAAATCTTTTTGTGTCCCCCTTCTCTCCCCGCTACCCCTGGCCCAGTCCTGCTGTTTTCTTGTTTGCAGAAAAAAAGCTTCATTCAGCCTCCAGGAACTTCCTTCCCCAAGTTCCAACAGGCAAGTTCAAACAGATGCTAATTAGGGAAGGGAGGGGATGCAGAGACAAGGGAGAAGCAGTCAAGAAACAATAGTGCAGCCTTCGGGCAGGGTCCTGGGTCCTCCTTAAGGGATCAGTTCAGTTCAGTCGCTCAGTCCTGTCCAACTCTTTGCGACCTCATGGACTGCAGCACGCCAGGCTTCCCTGTCCATCACCAACTCCAGGAGCTTGCTCAAACTCATGTCCATTGAGTCGGTGATGCCATCCAACCATCTCATCCTCTGTCATCCCCTTCTCCCACCTTCAATCTTTCCCAGCATCAGGGTCTTTTCAAATGAGTCAGCTTTTCACATCAGGTGGCCAAAGTATTGGCGTTTCAGCTTCAGTGAATATTCAGGACTGATTTCCTTTAGGATGGACTGGTTGGATCCCCTTGCAGTCCGAGAGACTCTCAAGAGTCTTCTCTAACACCACAGTTCAAAAGCATCAATTCTTCGGCGCTCAGCTTTCTTTATAGGCCAACTCTCACATCCATACATGACCACAGGAAAAACCATAGCCTTGACTAGATGGACCTTTGTTGGCAAAGTAATGTCTCCGCTTTTTAATATGGCGTCTAGGTTGATCATAGCTTTTCTTCCAAGGAGCAAGAGTCTTTCAATTTCATGGCTGCAGTCACCATCTGCAGTGGTTTTGGAGTCCAAAAAAGTAAAGTCTGTCACTGTTTCCCCATCTGTTCACCACAAAGTGATGGGACCAGATGCCATGATCTTAGTTTTCTGAATGTTGGGTTTTAAGCTAACTTTTTCACTCTCCTCTTTCACTTTCATCAAGAGGCTCTTTAGTTCTTCGCTTGCTGCCATCTGCATATCTGAGGTTACTGATGTATCTCCCAGGAATCTTGATTCCAGCTTGTGCTTCATCCAGCGCAGCATTTCACATGATGTACTCTGCATATAAGTTAAATAAGCAGGGTGACAATATACAACATTGACGTACTCCTTTCCTGATTTGGAACCAGTCTGTTGTTCCATGTCCAGTTCTAACTGTTGCTTTTTGACCTGCATACAGATTTCTCATGGTGGTCTGGTATTCCCATTTCTTGAAGAATTTTCCACAGTTGATTGTGATCCACATAGTCAAAGACTTTGGCATAGTCAATAAAGCAGAAGTAGATGTTTCTCTGGAACTCTTTTGCTTTTTTGATGATCTTGTGGATGTTGGCAATTTGATCTCTGGTTCCTCTGCCTTTTCTAAATCCAGCTTGAACATCTAGAAAGTCATGGTTCACATACTGTTGAAGCCTGGCTTGGAAAATTTTGAGCATTTCTTTGCTAGCATGTGAGATGAGTGCAGTTGTACAGTAGTTTGAAAACTCTTTGGCATTACCTTTCTTTGGGATTGGAATGGAAACTGACCTTTTCCAGTCCTTAAGGGATACACAGAACAGTATCTTTGAGCTATTCTGCAGATACTGAAACCCCTCCCAGGTGGAAGTAGTTAATTGTAAGCTGCTCACCAGCACGTAGACCCCAGACCTGTTGGAACCAGAAGGTTGTTGAGGCTGACTCCTGATTACCTCACCACCAACCAATCAGAAGAGTGTCCATGAGCTGATCATGCCTTCCTCTTTGAACCATTTATGTAAAACCCTTCACTACCTCATCCAGGGCAGGACACACAGTTTTGAGGGCATCAGCCCATGCTGACCCCCTTTGCCTGGCAAAGTATTAAAGCTATTCTTTTCTACTTTACTGAAACTCTGTCTCCCAGATTTAACTGGGTACAGAGGCTGAATTTCAGCTACAGTTCTTCGTGCAGCATTCTCAGATACCTCTATGTCTATAGGGTGTAACTTTAAACACAAGTTTCTGGGTTAAATGCTTAATGGGATATTGACTGTCCATGCTTGCATAGTGCCTTTCAATAAACATCAGAAAGCATACTCCACAGAGGCAAAGGTTTCTTCTTGCAGAACAGAGTAGGCAAGCTCTACTGGGAATACTTAAATCTTCCTCTTGTCGTGTGGGAAGACCCTAAGCCAGTCAGAGCCAGATCTGGCCTCTGATCACTATTACAAAAAGAAAGTCAGAGAAACTCTTAAAAATTCTTGTACTACAATTGTTGTAAAGGAGGCAATATTTTGATTGAATAGTTCAGACAGTTATTTTTCCTTTAATTCACTGCATCAAATTCATGCAACAAAGACTATTTATCTTCAAATTTCTTTGTCTCTCCTTCTAAGATCTGATAGGAGAGGGGCCCTCTGAGCAGATGCACTATTCTGATTGTGATTAACAAAATGGAAAGGAGCCCTGCATGCCAAGAGGGAAAAAAGCTGTTGTGATTGTCATTATCACACCATTTCACTGATTTACTGCAACTCCAATAAGGGCAGAAATGAAGACAATTAAAAGAGAACCAGACTGCTGTCGCCTACTTGATTATAAAAACAAACAATAGGAATTTAAGCTGATTTGTTAAAAGCAGCAGGAAGTTTCAACAAAAGAATTTTTAAAAGCCCAGCTCTTTGCTGAACTATTCCGATGGTGAGACTCTAAACCAATGTGAACCCCTTGCACAAAGAAAGATGTAGCTAGCTCCTTTAGCGGAGAAGACAATGGCACCCCACTCCAGTACTCTTGCCTGGAAAATCCATGGACAGAGGAACCTGGTGGGCTGCAGTCCATGGGGTCGCTAGGAGTTGGACTTGACTAAGCGACTTCACTTTCACTTTTCATTTTCATGCTTTGGAGAAGGAAATGGCAACCCACTCCAGTGTTCTTGCCTGGAGAATCCCAGGGACGGGGGAGCCTGGTGGGCTGCCGTCTATGGGGTCACACAGAGCTGGACACGACTGAAGCAACTTAGCAGTAGCAGCTCCTTAATATGCTCTGAAAGTCAAACTGTTAGTTGTTTAGTCGTGTCCCACTATTTGTGACCCCACGGACTATAGCGCCCCAGGCTTCTCTGTCCATGGGGTTTTCCAGGCAAGAATACTGGAGTGGGTTGCCATTCCCTTCTCCAGGAGATCTTCTGATCCAGGCATCGAACCCAGGTCTCCTGAACTGCAGGCAGATTCCTTACCATCTGAGCTACTAGGCAAGTACCTTGTTTCAAATCAGCGCTTTTACAGACTCAAGGAGCAGATAAATTACAGACAATCAAATCCACCAATACTTAAACTCACAAAGATTTGATTTCACAAAAGCAGAAACATACCCTTGTTTCCATCTTTGTGGGTAGAAAAAAAAAAACAGGTTCTTTTTGAGGATAAATTTCATATAATTTGAGAGAGAAAAGTATTCTAGGAAGAAATTAGAAGTTAAGGAGATGGTAAACTTTTTGAAAAATGTAAATTGGATCATGTCTTTCTATTTTTTGAAAACTTCTCAAAAAGGAGCTTGAGGGATAATGGATACAGGTATATGTATGCCTGAGTACCTTTGCTGTCCAAATGAAACTACTACAACACAGTTAATCAGATATACTCCAATATAAAATAAAATGTTTAAAAACTCGCATCGACTGCCCATTGATTTACCCTCTATGAACTGTTTTCAACCTGCATCTCAGATTGCACTTCCTACTGTTCTCTGTATTGGCTACATACCACCCCCAGCAACCTGCTTACAACAGGGGTCAGAAAATCAGGGCTCTTGGATCAAATCCAGACTGCTGTTTCCATACAGCTGGAAAGTGAAAATGGTCTTCATGTTTTAAAATGGTTCAAAAAAAAGGGGGGGCGGGGTGTGGAGAATATTACCTGGTATGTGAAAAGTATATGAAATTCCAATGCTAGAGATTATAAATAAAGTTTTATTGGAACAGAGGCAGGGACATTTTGTTTACATAATGTCTGGCTGCTTTCGCATTGCAACAGAGATGGCTAGTTATGACAGAGATCGTAGGGCCCACAGTCTCAAAAACATGCTATTTTGCTGAACCTGGCTTAGCACATCGAGTTTACTCACACTTTAGGGCCTGCCTTCACTAGGACTCTAAGAAGTTCTGGCTCAGTTGGTAAAGAATCCGCCTGCAATGCAGGAGACCCATGTTCCATTTCTGGGTCAGGAAAATATGCTGGAGAAAGGATAAACTACCCACCCAGTATTCTTGGCCTTCCCTTGTGACTCAGATGGTAAAGAATCCACCTGCAATGTGGGAGACCTGGGCTTAATCCCTGAGTTGGGAAGATCCTCTGGAGAAAGGAAAGGCTACCCACTCCAGCATTCTGGCCTGGAGAATTCCATGGATTGTATAGTCTATGGGGTCTCAAAGAATCAGACATGATGAAGTGAATTTCACTTTCTTTCACTTCCAGATATCCTCACAAGGGCCTCAGGTCTTGGCTTAACCAGTTCAGGCGGCCATGACAAAGTGCCATAGATGGGATGGCTTAGAAAGAACATAAATGTAGTCCTTATAGTTCTGGAGGTCAAAGTCCAAGTGAGACAGGAAGGGGACTGGGCAGGAACTTTAGCTTTTGCCCAAGGACAGTACAAAAACTGATTAGAACCAAATAGATCCAAGATGGCGACTAGCTGACTTCCATTGTAACATATCAGCAAGATAAATGACGCATCCACAGAATCCATGACAGTTCTAAGGGGGACAAAGGGAAAGAGGGCAGTGGCCCAATTCCTGGAAATTCCCACTCCTTCCCCATAATAGCTGGAATATTCCTCCCTCTCATTAGCCTATGAGATTGTGAAAGTGAAAATCGCTCAGTTGTGTCTGACTCTTTGCAATCCCATGGACTATACAGTGCATGGAATTCTCCAGGCCAGAATACTGGAATGAGTAGCCTTTCCCTTCTCCAGGGAATCTTCCCAACCCAGGGATCGAACCCAGGTCTCCCACATTGCAGGTGGATTCTGTACCAGCTGAGCCACCCGGCAGGCCCCAGCCCATAAAACCTGACAACCCTATACCCTGGGGCCTCTCTTGCCTTCCCAGATGGGCCACACTTCCATCCAGGAGTGTGTTACCTCCTTCAATAAATCTTCTTTCACATTACCATGGCTCACTCTTGAATTCTTACCTGCATGAAGCCAAGAACCTACATTTGGTGGCCATTCCAGGGACTCAGCCATGACCTGGGATGTGATCATCCCCTGGCACTACCCGCCTCCCGCCCCCGCTTTCCTGCAACCCAAGATCAGGGCACCAGCATGGTCCATTTTGGGGAAGACATTCTTCCTTCCAAGTTGCAGGGGACCATTCTTTCACTGTATCCTCCACTGAGGAGTGCAAAGGCAGGATGCCAGCCCTCTGTCACTGGTAAAGGCTCTAATCCTATCTTCAAGGGCCCAAGCTTCACAACCTCACCTAATCCTAACCACCTCCCAAAGGCTCCATTTCTTAAGACCATCACATTTGGGGGTAAGGTTTCAAGATAGGAATCTGGGGGAGACACAAACATAACAGGTCTCTACTTAAATATCACCTCTGTGGGGACATACCTGACCACCTCATCCACAGACTGGCCCTCCTCACTCTTGACTCACTCTGTATTATTTGCTTCCTAGCATACAGCATTTCTGAAAGTACTCCATGCCACTTTTTTTTATTGTCAGCCTCCTCATTAGAAAATAAGCTCCATGCAGGCAGACACTTCTGTCCTGTTCACCACCCTGTACGGGTAGGCACTCATCAAATATTGAATGAATGAACAAACTTATAGCAGAGAAAGCACCAAGATAGCTATTTGGCCTGAACTCCATTCCCAAAGGACTTACTAGGAAAATAAACATTTAATATTGCTTACAAATGAGACCTGAAAGGTATAGTATGTGGGTTTTTTAAAAAGTATTTATTCATTTATTCATTTAGCTGCACCAGGTCTTAGCTGCCACTCATGAGATCTTCAGTCTTCACTGTGGCATGTGGGGGTCTTTAGTCTCAGCATGTGGGATCTAGTTCCCTGACCAGAGATCAAACCTAGGCCCCCTGCACTGAAAGCATGGAGTCTTAGCCACTGGACCACCAGGGTAGTCCCCAAGGCACATTATGTTTATATGTGTATATGTGAGTGCACCAAGCAGGACCCTGTGGGGCTCCTAAGCATGGAAGCCTTTTAAACAGTTACTAATCAGGGAAGGGATTGTTGTTCAGTCTCTCAGTCGTGTCTGACTCTTTGCGACCCCATGGACTGCAGCACACCAGGATTCCCTGTCTTTCACTATCTCCCAGAGTTTACTCAGACAGATGTCCACTGAGTGAGTGATGTCATCCAACCATCTCATCCTCGGTCACCCCCTTCTCCTCCTGTCTTCAATCTTTCCCAGCATCAGGGTCTTTTCCAATGAGTTGGCTCTTTTGCATCAGGTGGCCAAAGCATTGGAGCTTCAGCATCAGTCCTTCTAATGAGACAAGGGAGGAACAGTCAAGAAACAATGGTGCAGGCTTGGGGCAGGGCCCCGATTCCACGTCAAGGGACACATGTAACAACATCTTTGAGTCCTTTTACAGAGCTAATTCCCCCAACAAATGGAAGATATTAGCATTCTTCATTCCAGAGAGAAGGTCATAATTTGATAGCCTTGGGAACCAGAAAAGTTTATCAGGAGACCACCTGAGGTCAGAATAAAGGGGTGCAGACCCTGCCCACACACACCCTGATCCTTGTCAGCAACCCCACCCTTAAACCATTGCTGGAGAACTCCTCAACAAATCCTCCCAGGATGGGATACACTTTTGAAAGGCAGGAGCCTGCTGTGTCCTCATTTGCCTGACAAAGCAATAAAGCTTTTCTTTCCTACTTTACCCATAACTCTCTCTGAGATTCAATTAGGCACCAGTGCATAGAAGCTGAGTTTTCAGCATCAAGAGAACCATTAATTATTAGATGCAAATGTAAATGCATAATAGAATTTGGGCACGTCTTTCATTTCTGGTCCTCTTCCATATTCTTCTTAAATGTAATACCAGACTCAAAAACTCATGAAATGATGCTGTCCTGACTCACACTTAGAAAGGCCTTGTGCTGCTGCTGAGTCGCATCAGTCATGTCAGACTCTGTGCAACCCCATAGACAGCAGCCCACCAGGCTCCACTGGCCTGGGATTCTCCAGGCAAGAACACTGGAGTCAGTTGCCATTTCCTTCTCCAATGCATGAAAGTGAAAAGTGAAAGTGAAGTTGCTCAGTCATGTCTGACTCTTAGCGACCCCATGGACTCCAGCCCACCAGGCTCCTCCGTCCATGGGATTTTCCAGGCAAGAGTGCTGGAGTGGGGTGCCATTGCCTTCTCCAGAAAGGCCTTGTAGGTTCAAATTAAGACAGTGTTAAGGGACTTCCCTAGTCATCCAGTGGTCAAGACTTTGTCTTCCAATGCAGGGGAAACCCGAAAATAAAGCAGAAGCAGTATTATAACAAATTCAATAAAGATGTTAACATATATGTAACATATATTTTTTAACATACATATAATATATAAGGACAGTGTTAAAGGGGAGACAGAAGGACATCAAGCAGGCACAGCTCAGAAGAGAGATACTGCCATCCTGACAACTCAAAGGCCTGGAGTGCAGTTCAGGGGTGAAACAGATAACAAAATGAGTGAGACTGGCTTCGTGGGGTGTATGAGGCAAACAGAGGTGTGCACGCATCATCAAAGGAGGAAGCAGCCTTTCAACCTCCACTGAGAGGGGACCATGGCAATACCAGCTCCACCAGGACTTAAGACTTTCAAAGTCACCAGAAACCCAACGGCATGTGAATTCTCCTGATTTGAAAATGTTGACAATTTAATTAAGAAAACAACATCTATTGATCCATCACATGTCTATAGGCAATGTCTGACATATCGGCTGCCATTTTGTCAACTCTGGTCTGGAGATTTCCAAATTAATCAACCTTCCTATATGCACTCATTCATTATTTACCAAGAGCTTTGCAAGTCCTTCTGCAGCAATGCTCTCAGCATTGGTAAGTGGTGTCCCTCATGCTGTACATGAATTTTCAGAACTAAAAGGGCAAGATGAGAGCCCAGAAGTGTTCATTCTATTCCAAATACAACTGTTTGGTGATTTATACTAAACCCTAAGCATCCTCATCAAATCATTATTTCCAACTCAGCAAGAACTCTCACTTAGAAGTTTGTTTTGAGATTCAGTAGGAAAAACGGCTGGGGATGATGTGATGACTGGCATTTCTCCCAGCTGTCTCCATGACTATGGCTGTACTCCCTCCATGAGTATATCTGTCAGGCCTCTTTTAGCAACAAATGATACAAACTTAAATTAGCTTAAAGGAAAAAAAGAGAGAGATTTTATTAACTTATGTAACTGAACAGCTCTGGAGTCAAGCTGGAGGATTCAGGCATGGCTGGATCAAGCCTCAAGTAACACCATCATGCTTGCCTTCTCTCTGTGTCTTTGTGTTGGCTTCATTCTTGGGCTCTGTGAAGTGGCCCCCAACAGCCCCTGCTCACATCATCCTTACTGCCAGTGCATCCCCACATAATGGGAAATGGGGTAGGACACAACATTTAAAAGAATGACAAAGCCCAAGGAAGCAACATGAACTGATTAGAACCAAACAAGTCCAAGATGGCAGATGAGTTGACGTCCACTAGACCTTGAGTCTCAGTGTACTCTCACTGTAGCACATCAGTAAGCTAAATGACATACCCACAGGCATCATGACAGTTCTAAGGCCAATCATAAAGACTAGAGAGTAGGCTGGATTTAGAAAAGGGAGAGGAACCAGAGAGCAAATTGCCAATATCTGATGAATCATCGATAAAGCAAGAGAATTTCAGAAAAATATCTAATTCTGCTTCACTGACTATGCTAAAGCCTTTAACTGTGTGGATCACAGCAAACTGTGGAAAATTCTTCAAGAAATGGGAATACCAGACCACCTGACCTGCCTCCTGAGAAATCTGTACACAGGTCAAGAAGCAACAGTTAGAATCGGACATGGAACA
>NW_011494732.1:392920-394421 GCF_000754665.1 Bison bison bison | reverse complement strand
TTTAACTTATATGCAGAGTACCTCATGTGAAATGCTGGGCTGGATGAAGCACAAGCTGGAATCAAGATTGCAGGGAGAAATATCAATAACCTCAAATATGCAGGTAACACCATCCTTATGGTAGAAAGCAAAGAGGAAGTAAGGAGCCTCTTAATGAAGGTGAAAGAGGAGAGTGAAAAAGCTGGCCTAAAGCTCAACATTAAGAAAATAAAGATCATGGCATCCGATCCCATCACCTCATGGCAAATAGATGGGGAAACAATGGAAACAGTGACAGACTTTATTTTCTTGGGCTCCAAAATCACTACAGGTGATGACTGCAGCCATGAAATTAAAAGATGCTTGCTCCTTGGAAGAAAAGCTATGAAAAACCTACACAACATATTAAAAAGCAGAGACATCACTTTGCAGACAAAGGTCCATATGGTCAAAGCTATGGTTTTTCCAGTAGTCACCTATGGATGTGAGCGTTGGACCATAAAGAAGGCTGAGAGCCAAAGAATTGATGCTTATGAACTATGGTGTTGGAGAAGACTCTTGAGAGTCCCTTGGACTGCAACGAGATCCAACCACACAATCCTAAAGGAAAGCAACCCTGAATATTCATTGGAAGAACCAATGCTAAAGTTGAAGCTCCAATACTTTGGCCACCTGATGCAAAAAGCTGACTCCTTGGAAAAGACCCTGATGTTGGGAAAGATAGAAGGCAGGAAGCGAAAGGTATGACAGAGAACGAGATGGTTGGATGGCATCACCGACTCAATGGACATGAGTCTGAGCAAGCTCCAGGAGATGGTGAAGGACAGGGAAGCCTGGCATGCTGCAGTCCATGGGGTTGCAAAGAGTCAGACATGACTGAGCAACTGAACAACAATAACAAAAAGAGTAGGCAGTGGCCCCGTTCCTGAAAATTCTCACCTCCTCCCCAAAATAGTTGGAATAACCCTCCCACTCAATAGTCTATGAAATTACCCAGTCCATAAAAACTAACCATGCCATAATTCAAAGCTGTTCCTGTCTTCTCAGATGGCCCACACTCTGTCTGTGGAATGCGTTTCCCTCTAAATAAATCCATTTCTTACCTATCACTTTGTCTCTCACTGAATTCTTTCTCTGATGAGACATTGATAACCTTAGCTCCATTAAGTCCTGAAAACAGGTGTGTGATCTCAGTTAAAAGACCATGAGCTGGGGCTTCCTGGTGACTCAGAGGTAAAGAATCCACCTGCCAATGCAAGACACGGGTTTGATCCTTGATCTGGAGAGATCCCACATGCTTAGAAGCATCTAGGCCCGTGAGTCACAGCTATTGAGCCTGTGCTCTAGGTCCAGGGAGCCCCAAATACTAAGCCCACATACCCTTTAGCCCGTGCTCTGCAACAAAAGAAGCTACCACAATGAGAAGCTTGCGCACTGCAACTAGAGAGAAGTCCCCACTTCCTGCAACTAGAGAAGAGCTTGCACAGCAATAAAGACCCAGCACAGCCAAAAATAAATATTT
>NW_011494732.1:386222-392820 GCF_000754665.1 Bison bison bison | reverse complement strand
AATATTTTTCTAAATAGCCAAACTATTAAAAAAAAAAGACCATGGGTTTTGGCTGGGTTTGAGTCCCAAGCACATGGGTTAAGTTCCAATCTGAGATGCACAGTTTCAAATGTGACGTTATGTTTTTCTGATGTTTCCACCAAAAGCTATGAAATGAACCTGTCTCTCCTTTACTGAAATTGAATCAGGTACCAAGCCCCTGCTCAATCACCGTGGTTGGATGGATGGAATGTGGTGACTGCCTCATTCCGGGTCCATGTACCCACCTCTGGAACAAGGCTCACTCTATGAACTGATACTAGGGATGGAGTTTTGTCGTTCAGTCGCTCAGTAGTGTGACTCTTTGAGACCCCATGGACTGCAGCATGCCAGGCTTCCCTGTCCTTCACTGTCTCCTGGAGCTTGCTCAAACTCATGTCCATTGAGTCAGTGATGCCATCCAACCATCTCATCCTCTGTTATCCCCTTCTCCTCTGCCTTCAATCTTTTCCAGCATCAGGGACTTTTCTAATGAATCGGCTCTACGCATCAGGTGGGCAAAGTATTGGAGCTTCAGTTTCAGCTTCATGGGATGGGGTGATTTCCCCCTAAAGGAAAACAGATGATGCTGTAAAAAGTGGAATGAAGACTGGGTGTGCAAGCACACTTTCTGTCCACATCAATAGGTATGAACCTCCTCCCCACTCCAGAAAGTGGAGTATCTTTATGAAGAAACAACCCCCTTCTGCCCGTGAACAGGAAGAACAACAGGAAACTACCACTACCGTCCAGAGCTGAGACCAAGAGAAGAATGTTCGCTACGGTGCACACGCATTTGCACAAGCACACACGAGCGAGACGAATTACAGAGCAATGCTGTGACCTTTCCTCAGCCCCAGCCATTTCCTCCACACGTGTCAGATCCAGGAACCCAGCTGATCAATAGCTGATTCTACAAGGCACTTGAGAGCAGAGAGGGGGCACATGCCCCATTGGCTCAGCTAAGAAGCATCCTGAAACGCTCAGGACAAATAAGGTCAGGGAGTGTCATTCATCTGCCTCCCACGGTCAGCCTGCAAATAAACAGTGGCTAAACAGCAGGCACCTCTACTGAAGAACAGCAGCCTAATTCTACCTGTTAACCACACACACACACACACACACACACAGACAAACACACACACACACACACACACACACACACACACAGAAATAACCTAAAGCTTCATCCTGCAGTCTCCCCACAGAGCTGTTAGCACTGATGACAACCCATTTCGGAAAGCGGACTCCTGGGTATCTGTGATTTGGCTCAGAAGTAGCTGTTTCTCCTCCAAGCACACCAGAAGTTATTCTAATGTCTTCATATCAACCACTCACTAGAACATACACGCGTGAGGCTGCACTGATTTAGCTTCAACCCCAGAGATGACTGAAGCCTAGAATCTATCTTACTGATGGGGAGTGGCAGTTTCTGTCCCTTTTGTCCTAAGAACTGAGACCCTCAGGAATCCCAAAGCTTAAGCAACAAGACGAATAAGAGATCATCTATATCAAAATGGCTTTACCATCTGTTTCAGGAGATTCCCATCCAGGAAGATAAAACTACAAAATAATATGTAACTTCATTGTTTGGCTAGGAGATTCCTGGAAACTGATTTATGGAAACCATCTATTGCTAACCTGGGCAAAGAGGCCCCTTTTCAGAGCAAGAGATGGCTCACTTGGCCTCAAAACTCACTTATAAGATAACTGGGGATCCAGATTCCCCACAAGCCCCTCACTTTGCTATCTACATGATCCCCAAAGTGAAAGAATCACCTTAAGCTACTGGGGCCTGGGCCCTAAAATTCTAAATATCCATCCCTGACCTCCCTTTTCTGGGATACTACTAACAGTCTGGAGAGATGCTTTTGGGGTACAGGTGCCACCCCACGTGGCTTGCAGGATTTTAGCTCCCTGACCAGGAACTGAACCCAGGATCCAGCAGTGAAAGTACCAAGTTCCAACCACTGGACCACCTGGAAATTCCCAAGAAGTGCTTTTTTTAAACTTTATCACAGTAAGTAATAAAGTTTTCTTTGCCTAACTAGGCAGTTATCTAGGAAGTCTTTGGTTGATGAACAGCGGCCACCTCGGGGCATCTCCTTAACTATTGCTGTTCTGTTCTGCCTTGTAGGTGGACTGACCCCTGCAGCTTGCATTCCCAGGCTTCCATGCCAGCTGGCTGTAGGCAGGGCTGGACCAATGAAGGCCACTGGCAGGAGACAGAAGGGTGAAAGAGAGAGAGGCCAGGGCTTCTGTCCCCCTCACACTGGGGTGACTTCAGAGGAGTCAGCTGCATCTTTTTTACTGGCAGCTCCAGAAGGTAATACTTGCCCTGGAAACAGGACTGTGAGGACACATCTCCTCCCCTTGTCCCTTCTGCCTGGAGATGGCAGGGGTCCCTGCCATAAGAAATCTCTGAATTCCCTGAACTTCCCCCAAAATGAAACAAGATGGTGCTGTGAGAGGTGGGATGGAGGCTGGGTGTGCAAACACACTTTCTGTCCATAACGATGGGAGCGAATCTCCTCGCCACTAAGAACACAGTTCATTTGTATGAAGAAACAACCCCCTTCACCATTGGAAAGAAAGACCAACAGGAAACTACCACTGCTGTCCAGAGCTGAGACTGAATTTTTTTTTCTACTAAATTGATGTCTTCTGCTAAATTCCCCATGTGGACAATATTTTGACATGTTTTCTGTTCTCCTGGTTAAACCAAAAGGGAGACCTAAAATAATTGCACTAGGGAAATGTCATGACATAAATGCCAAACATCAGACTTTGCACCTCATCCCCACATCACAGCCCCACAGCATTTGAGCCTCAGAATCAAAAGTACTGGGAGGCTTTTAGAACTAGACCTTTGTCTGGGCCAAACCACAAATCAAATAAATCAGAATCTCTGCATCTGTTTTTTGGTTTTTGGTTTTTGTTTTTAAGTTTTTGCCTAAGAAGCAGAGAATGGGAAAAAGGACTGAGCCCATCCTAACAATAACAACAACAGCAACAGAAAACACTGGATAAACCATCGACTAATAGAGTTTCTGGGACACATCAAAGAGCTGAAGTTGCAGAGAAACCAACTAGCCTGAAATCCAGGGGAAAAAAAGAGGTTCCTTAAAAAAGACAATAGACATTGGTTCACTTGGGCCAAAGACTGGGTAGGAGACACTCAGGGTGCTATGCAAGGAGATTCTGGTGGAAAAGGTGGACAACTGCATGCCCACATGGGCAGTCTGGGCAAAGAGAAGGAATAAGAAAATGTCCAGACGGAAACATTAAAAATAACAGAACAATGAAAACCCCACACGGTCAGACATGAAGAATATCTTCAATGGGTTTATTCATAAACTAAAAATGGCTAAGAGTAGAGTCAGTGATAGAAGAACAGGTCAAAAGTAGTTACTGAAAGTGAAACACTTAGTGAAAACAGAGAAGAGTGAGAAAACAGAACACCCAGGAGCTCAGGGACAACATGAAAAGGTCTACCACGTGTGTAATTGGAACGGTAAGAGAGAGAGAGAGAAAAGAAGGAATGACTGAAAACAGAGCATGTGCTATTTTCCCAAAATAATGAAAGTTATTAAACCACAGACCAAGATGCTCAGAGAATCAAGCAAGATAAATAAATCTGAAACAGCACGTCTTGGGACTTCCCTGGTGGTCCGGTGGCTAAGATTGCACATTCCCAACACAGGAGGCCCAGGTTCGACCTCTGGTCTAGATCCCGCGTGCCACAGCTAAGCGTTCACATGCCAACTAAGGATTTTGCATGTTATAGTGAAGATCCAAGATTCCACATACCACAACTGAGGCCTGGCACAGCCAAATAAGGGAATAAACATAAATAGAGACAGACAGAAAGCATCTTGACACATCATATCCAAACTGCTGAAAGAGAAACATAAAGAGAAAGCTTAAAGGGCAACCCAAGAAAAAAAAGACACATTACATTCAGAAGAACAAAGATAAAGATTTCAGTAGACTTCTTGTCAGAAGCTATGTAAGACAGGAGACAGTGAAGTGACATCGTGAAGCAAATATTTTTGGAAATAAAAATAAAGATACTTTCAGAAAAGTAAAAGCCAGGAATGCCTTACCATCAGATCTCTGACAAAAAGATATGTTACAAGATGTTCTTCAGAAAGAAAGAATATGTTACCAGGCAGAAACTTGATTCTACACAAAGAAATGAAGACCTCCAGAAATTGTTAAAATGTAAGTAGATATAAAATCCAAAAAGCATAAAAATGCCTGATATCATGACCCATGATAGATACTAAATATATATTCATTTCTTTCCCCATTTCATCTTTTTCTATTAAAGAAAATATGTTAAAAAATAATAACAACAATATACTGTGGGTTTATAGCATGAATAAAAATTAAAAATGACATCAATATAACTAAAAATGAGAAAGAAAAAGTGTAAATATACTGTTTAGAGCTTCTTACACTCTATGTGGTGTAATAGTATTTGGAAATTAGTTTTGTGATAAATTAAGAGTCTGTATTCAAAACTCTAGAGCAATCACTGTAATGAGTTGTTTTAAAGGTACAAGTAATAGCCGAAGAGTAGAGATAAAACAGAATTATAAATAATGTTTCATTAACTAAAAAACAGTCAAGGGAGGGCACAAGGATCAGAGAGTACATCATAGAACTAGGAAGATGGTAGATTTTAACCATTAAATAAGAAATTACACAGCAAGAAAACTGTCTAAGCACACCAATTAAAAAACAGATTGTTGGAGTGGATATAAAGCAACAGCCAGCTAGATGCTGTCTATAAGACACACACTGTAAATATAAAGGTATTCACTGGTTAAAAAATTTAAAACAGGAGAAAGGTAACATGCAAACACTAACCAAAAAAACTGAAGGAGCTACATTAATGAGAAAAAACAGACTTCCAAATAAGCACTAATACAAGGGGAAAAAGTATTATATGCTCATAAAGGAGTCAATTCACTTACAATATGTAACAATCCTAAATGTGTATGCACCTAACAACAGAACTCTAAAACACATGAAGCAGAAACTCACAATACTAATAGGAGAAACATAAAAACCCATAAATTTAGTTGGAGAGGTCAACACTCACTACTGGAAGGAGCAGGTAGGCAGAAAATCAGTAAGGATATAAAATATTAGACAACAATATAAACATAACAATCTTTTCAGGAACACACGGAGTAGGTGGCACATAGACCATATTCTGGAAGACAAAAAAATACTCAAAAACATAAATGAATTAACGTGCTACAAACTATATTCTGAATAAAATAGAATTAAATTAAAAAAAAAAACTAAGATCATAGCATCAGATCTATCACTTCATGGCAAATAAATGGGGAAAAATGGAAACAGGGATAGACTTTATTTTCTTGGGCTCCAAAATCACTGCGGACAGTGACTTCAGCCATCAAATTAAAAGACACTTACTCTTTGGAAGAAAAGCTATGACAAACCTAGACAGTATATTAAAAAGCAGAGACATCACTTTGCCTACAAAGGTCTGTATAGTTAAAGCTATGGTTTTTCCAGTAATCACATAAAGCTGTGAGAGTTGGACCATAAAGAAGGGTGAGCCCCAAAGAACTGATGGTTTTGAACTGTAGTGCTGGAGAAGATTCTTCAACATCCCTTGGACAACAAGGAGATCAAACCAGTCCATCCTAAAGGAAATCAGTCCTGAATATTCATTGGAAGGACTGATCTGAAGCTGAAACTCCAATACTTTGGCTATCTGATGCAAAGAGCCAACTCACTGGAAAAGACCCTGATACTGGGAAAGATTGAAGGCAGGAGGAGAAAGCGGAAACAGAGAATGAGATGGCTGGATGGCATCACCAACTCAATGGACATGAGTTTGAGAAAACTTCAGGAAAGAGCAAAGAACAGGGTAGCTCGGCGTGCTGTAGTCCATGGGGGTCACAAAGAGTCGGACACAACTTAGTGAACAACAAGTCAATAACAGAAAGGTATTCAGAAAATTCTCAAATATTTTAAAAGTAAACAACAAAAAACCTAAACAATATATGAGGCAAACAAGAGGTAACCAGAAAAACTAATTTAAAAAATAGAAATTGTACGAAAACAGAAGTATAACATAAAAGTTTGAGAAAGAAAGTGAAAGTCGCTCAGTCATGTCCAACTCTTTGCAACCCCATGGAATTCTCAGTCCAGAATACAGTCCAGTATTCTGGCATGTGTAGTCTTTCCCTTCTCCAGGGGATCTTTCCAACCCGGGGACTGAAGCCAGGTCTCCTGCATTGCAGGCAGATTCTTTACACCTGAGCCAGGAGGGAAGACAGAGCTAAAACAGTGCCCAGAAGAAAATGGGTAGCAGCAGATGCTTATGTTAGAAAAAAAAAATTATCTGAGAAACTGATCCAAGCTTCCAGGAGAAGAAACTATATAAGGAGGAGAAAATTAAAGTTGAAGTCACCAAAGGAAATAATAAAGATTACCACATAAGTCAATAAACATACTATAGAAAACTTTCATTCATTGGAGAAGGAAATGGCAACCCACTCCAGTGTTCTTGCCTGGAGAGTCCCAGGGACGGGGG
>NW_011494732.1:379756-386122 GCF_000754665.1 Bison bison bison | reverse complement strand
GGACGGGGGAGCCTGGTGGGCTGCCGTCTATGGGGTCGCACAGAGTCAGACACGACTGAAGCGACTCAGCAGCAGCAGCAGAAAACAACAGGAAAAAAAAGAAAATTGAAATCTGTTTCTTTGAAAAGACAGATAAAAGTCTTAAACCTCTAGCCAGACTGACCAAGAAAAAAGAGAAAAGAACATACAACCAACGGCAGGAATGAAATAAATGGCATCACTACAAATCGCAAGGCATGCAAAAGGCTAGTAAAGCAACACTGTGAACATTACTTCCACAAATTCAACAATTTAGATAAACCAGACCCATTTGTAAAAAAACACAACTACCAAAACTCACTCAATAAGATAATCTGAGCAGTTTTAACACTATTATATTGAATCTGCAATTTAAAAGCTTCTTTAAAAAAATCGCTAAGCACAAGCAGTTTCATCAGAAAATTTAAACCAAACATTTAAAGAAATAGTAGCACTGAATTTATACAATCTCCTCCAGAAAACAAAACAGGAGGGAATGCTCCACACTTCCTTTTATAAAACTGGTATTATCCCGATACAGAAACTAGACAAAACAGTACTTAAGAGAAAAGTACAGAAAATAACTCAGACACAAAAGCCCCAAACAAAATATCAGCCAAAGAAATACAGCAATGCATTAAAAATTATACCATGACTAAATTGGGTTGGTACAAGGAATACGGGGTGATTTGATATTTGAAAAAGCAATGTAATCCACAGTATCAGCACACTAAAAAATAAAATCAGCTTGTGGCAAGTGATGCAATAAAAGGATTGGACAAAGTTCAACATCCGTTTATGATAAAATCTCTCAACAAATTAGGAAGAGAGCAGAAGTTCATCTCAGTATTTTGTGAAATTACATATTTCATAACATATATATTCATCTAAAAGAAACCTCCAACATCATAGATAGTGGTGTAAGACCGACTGTCTTTCTCCTAAGACTGGGAAAAGATAAGGACGAAAACTCTCACCACTTTTATTCAACGCGAGAAATAGAATATTTCCTGCCGTATCTGTAAACAAAGGATGTTACTGTCATCAGCAATTGCAGCCACTATGGATGGTGAGCTGGCGAGCCCCGAGGAAACTCAGGATGTGAAAACACAGTCTCCAGATAGCTGAGGAAAGATTTCAGTGAACCCAGACCCTTGCATCTTACCATACATAGAAAAGCCCTAAATTCCTTAACTTGAGATATCTGGTTTTCTTTAACAACAATATTTAGACATTACTGACTACCTGCCCTCTGCTGCAAAACTCTTACATATGCTAGGTCCTTCCCTTACCTCCTCAGAGCAGTTTCTCAAAGCTATTTGAAATGCTGTCTCCCACACTGCAGGACTCATTTTGTCCCAAATAAAACTGAATCTGCAACCCTTATGTTGTGGAGTTTTTTTTCAACAAACATCATACTGGCGGTTCTAGCTGGTGCAAAGGGAAGGCAAGGGAAGGGAAGGTATATAGACTGAAAAGTGGGCAATAAAAACTATATTCACAAATGACTTGACTGTTCATAAAATGTTCCCAAAAGTCTACCAAAAAAAGTTATTAAATGAATGAAATAAGTAGTTTTAGGATGTAAGGTCAACATATGAAAACCAATTTTATTCTGTATGTTTGCAATAAAAGTCATATGTTTAAGTTTTAAAAAGAATACTATTCTATTCATGAATAGTATCCCAAACCCTGGAACACTTTGGCATAAATCTAAAACTTTTGTGTGGTATCTGTATGCTGGAAACTATAAAAGAGTGATGATAAAAAATCAAAGAAAGCATAAATAAATTGTTAGCTATACCATGTTCATGCATTAGAGAGTTCATTACTATTAAAATGAATGTTCTCATTATTATGAAGGTGTGTTTTCTGCACATTCAGTGCAATCCCAATCAAAATCCCAACCAGGATCTTTTTTCAGAAATCAAGAAACTAGTTCCAAAATTTATATTGCAAATTGCAAAGAGACTAGAATAGTCAACACGATTTAAAAAAAAAAAAGCACAAAGTTAGATGATCCCCATTACCTTATTTCAAGATTTATTATAAAGAATAATCATCAAGACAGACTGGTACTGCTGAAAGGATAGACACATAAATCAGAGCAACAAGACAGACTCCAGAATATGCCTACCATACATAGTTAAATGATCTTAACAAAAATATATGAAGCCAATTTAAGACAGCAGTCTTTAACAATAAAATATGCTGGATCAATTGGTACATTCATATGTAAAAAGAGAAAACACAACCCATACATTGTACCATATACAAAAATTAACCCAAAAGAATCATAGCCCTCAGTGTAAAACCTAAAACTATTAAATTTATTAGAATATTAAACAAGAGGAAAGTTTTGTGACCTTTCTTTGGGCAAAGATACCTAAAATACAATGACAAAACCAATTCCATTTAAAAAAAAGTAAATTAGTCTTCATCAAAATAAAAAGTCGGGGGACTTCGCTGGCAGTCTACTGTTTAATTCTCCACACTTCCAATACAGGGGATATGGGTTCTAGTCCTGGTCAGGTAACTAAGACCCCAAATGCCATGGAACTCAGCCAAACACTTAAAAACACTAAAAAAATTTTTAATAAAAAACTGTTTTAAAGTCTACTCTGCCAAACATCTGTTAAAAGAAATGACATGTTACAGACTAAGAACAATATTTTCAAACCACATATATAAGAGATTTATATTCAAGATATACAGACAATTCTCAAGACTGAATAAGATAACCCAAATTAGTTGCCCATTTCAAAACAGAAATGATTAGATCAGATACTTTATAAAGAAAAAAAAAAAAGATATACAGACGGCAAATAAGCCACTAAAAACTGCTCAACATCATTAGTGATTAAGGAAATGAAAATTTAAATTACCAAGAGATACGATTACACGTGTATTACAGTAGCTAAAATTGAATCGCAAGGTGAAAACATCACATGTTGGCAAGGATGAAGAACAGCTGGAACCTTACACAGCTCTGGTGTAAATGCCAAATGGTTCAACCATTCTGCAAAACAGCCTGGCACTATCATAGAATGTCAAACAGGCAGGTTCCACATTTACCCAATAATCTCATCCCCAGATATTTACCCACAGAGAAATGAAAACATAAATTGACACCAGAACTTGTCCACAAGCGCTTAAGAGTGGCTTTATCCATGATAGCCAAAACTATTAGCCACTTGGGCATCTGTGCCCTGGAGAACAGATAAACTAACTCTGGTACACCTGTGCCATGGCACACTACTTAGCAGAAATGAACTCCTGACACATCTGGAACAGAGAGGAACAAACCTGCCTCCATATTGGACCTATTCTTACTTTTGTGCTCGTTACTCTGGCTTAGTCATGCTGGTTCTGCACCCTCTGTCTTGTCAATCAGTGCCTGAAATATACATAACAACCCTTTCTCAAGTCTTTGCCTCCCAGGCTTGACCTTTAAAGGTATAACCTTTTATATGCATATAGAGAAATGGCAACCCACTCCAGTGTTCTTGCCTGGAGAATCCCATGGATAGAAGAGCCTGGACAGCTATGGTTCATAGGGTCGCAAAGAGATGGACATGACTGAGTGACTGAACTGAACTGAACTGAACTGTGGAAAAGAATATGGAGGTTTCTCAAAAATCTAGAGTATTAAAAAGAGATCCAGCAATTCTAGTCCTGGGTATGTATCCGAAAAAAACCCAAAAACACTAACTTGAAAAGATACACTAATGTTCAAAGCAACATTATTTACAATTGCCAAGATAAGAAAGCAACCTAAGTGTCCATCAACAGCTGAATGAATGAAGATGATATAGTATATATACAATTGTTGTTGTTTAGTCACTAAGTCATGTCTGACTCTTGTGACCTCATAGCCCGCCAGGCTCCTCAGTCCATGGGATTTCCCAGGCAAGAATACTGGAGTGGGTTGCCAGTTCCTTCTCCAAGGGATATTCCCGACCCAGGGATCAAACCCACTATCTCCTGCCTTGGGAAGCTGATTCTTTACCACTGAGTCACCAGGGAAGCCCTAAATATATACAATACTCATCCACAAAAAAAGAATGAAAGTTTGCCATTTGCAACAACGTAGATGGACTTTGTAGGAGAAGGCGATGGCACCCACCCCAGTGCTCTTGCCTGGAAAATCCCATGGACGGAGGAGCCTGGTGGGCTGCAGTCCATGGGGTCGCTAAGAGTCGGACACGACTGAGTGACTTCACTTTCACTTTTCACTTTCCTGCATTGGAGAAGGAAATGGCAACCCACTCCAGTGTTCTTGCCTGGAGAATCCCAGGGACAGGGGAGCCTGGTGGGCTGCCATCTATGGGGTCGCACAAAGTCGGACATGACTGAAGCGACTTAGCAGCAGCAGCAGCAGCAGATGGACTTCACGAAGAAGGAAATGGCAGACAGATTTGGAGGGCATTGTGCTAAGTGAAATAAGTCAGACAGAGGAAGACAAATACCATATGACAGCAGTTATATGTGGAATCTTAAAAATACAACAAACCAGAGGATATAACAAAAAAGAAGCAAACTCATAAATAAAGAGAACAAACTAGTGGTTACCAGTGGGGACAGGGAACGGGGTGGGGGGGGAACACAAAGGTGGAGGAGTGGAAGGTACAAACTATTAGGTATAAAATAAGCTAGAGGGAAAAAAAATAATATAACCAACATTTTGTAATAACTATAAATGGAGTATAACCTTCAAAAATTTTGAACCATAATACTATATACCTATAACATCTAATATTGTATAGCAATTATACTTTAATAAAATAGTTTATCAAGATTTATTTTATGAAAAAACTTTTAAATTTAAATTTTTAAAAAATTATTTAAAAAGAAGTCTGAGGGCTTCCCTGGTGGTTGTGGCTAAGCCTCCACATTGCCAAAGCAGGGGGCCCACGTTCAATTCCTGGTCAGGGAACTAGATCCTACGTGCCACAACTAAGACCTGACATAGCCAAATAAATAAATATTTTTAATTAAATATAATGTTAACTCAAGTACATCACTCAAAAAGAGAAGTGATCTGAATTCTGTCTTGGTAAGCTGGCTCTTTGGAACACAGTGTTTTGGATTTCCTGACTTTCTGAATAAAGTCACTATACCTTACTTCCTCTCAATTTATCATCTCACCCTGTGGTGAGCAATAGGAGCTTGGACTTGGTAACATACCCAACAACCTGGAAGAATACGAAATGCACTGAACTAAGTGAAGTAAGTCTAACTCAGAAAGTTACAAAAGGTATGGTACCATGTATATAACATTCTGGAAAAAGCAAAATTTTATGAACAGGAAACAGATCTTCATTGCTAGGGGATGAAGGTGGAGAGAGGGACAAGCTAAAGGAGTAGGAGACAACTTGGGGTGGGTGATGGAAATGTTCTGCATCTTCACTACCTTAACTGTGGCAATGGCTACAAGACTATATGCATTTGTCAACATTTACAAAACTGTACAAAGAGGTGAACTGTATGCCATGCAAACTGGCCTCATATAAGCTGACACCTACTCTGCATCTCTTCTCAGGAGATTTCAGTGCAGCCAGATTTCAGAATCTGTTTACCTCTTCTCTGCATGGACAGATGACTTTCTCTTGATGGTTTTGTTTCATGGTTCTCAGCCTTGATTTCTCAAAACCCCCAACGCTTGAATGTGACCCAAAGATATTCTGGTTTCCTCAGCCAACAGTGTTGAAAAGGTTGAGAGGCAACTGTAATGTGTAATCCAGGCTGAGAACTATTTGAAAGCCAATGGTCTTCCAAGAGGATTGTTCCTCTCTCTCCTGGGAGAAAACTTCTAAAACTATGTAGTCACTGGTACATTTTAGAGAGGGGAATGGCAACCCACTCCAGCATTCTTGCCTGGAGAATCCCCATCGACAGAGGAGTCTGGCGTGCTACAGTCCATGGGGTTGCAAAGAGTCGGACACAACTGAGCAACTAAGCTCACACTGGTATATTTAAAAACTGATTTCTAATAGTTTTCATCAGAGTTTCAATAGTTGCTAAGGATAAACTTTGCAGTATATTGTAAATCTTGACATTTAAAATGAAACTGTTACATCACTCTTTTAAATGCATCTATTGGAATATAAATAACAGAATGACTCCACACCCACCACCATCCATTTATAAAATCTTTTAAAAATCTTCATTAACAATCAAAATGTTACACTGCTCTTTTCCCCCCTAAACTCACATTTCCATTCTGATTCCTTTACAGAATTTAAACCTAATGTAATATACCTTTTTTAATTCAATTACAGTGGATTTACAATGTTGTGTTAGTTTCAGGTGCACAGGCAAGTGACTCATATATATATATATATATAC
>NW_011494732.1:379339-379656 GCF_000754665.1 Bison bison bison | reverse complement strand
TCATGTATGGATGTGAGAGTTGGACTGTGAAGAAAGCTGAGCGCTGAAGAATTGATGCTTTTGAACTGTGGTGTTGGAGAAGACTCTTGAGAGTCCCTTGGACTGCAAGGAGATCCAACCAGTCCATTCTAATGGAGATCAGCCCTGGGTGTTCATTGGAAGGTCTGATGCTAAAGCTGAAACTCCAATATTCTGGCCACCTCATGGGAACAGTTGAGTCATTGGAAAAGACACTGATGATGGGAGGGATTGGGGGCAGGAGGAGAAGGGGACGACAGAGGATGAGATGGCTGGATGGCATCACCGACTCGACGGAC
>NW_011494732.1:378748-379033 GCF_000754665.1 Bison bison bison | reverse complement strand
TGTTACAGAGAAGGCAATGGCACCCCACTCCAGCACTCTTGCCTGGAAAATCCCATGGATGGAGGAGTCTGGTAGGCTGCATTCCATGTGGTCGCTAAGAGTCGGACACGACTGAGCAACTTCACTTTCACTTTCCACTTTCATGCATTGGAGAAGGAAATGGCGGCCCACTCCAGTGTTTTTGAATCCCAGGAACGGGGGAGCCTGGTGGGCTGCCGTCTTTAGGGTCGCACAGAGTCGGACACGACTGAAGTGACTTAGCAGCAGCAGCAGCAGCAGCAGCAG
>NW_011494732.1:361662-377053 GCF_000754665.1 Bison bison bison | reverse complement strand
TCCCTGTCCATCACCAACTCCCGGAGTTCACCCAAACCCATGTCCATCGAGTCGGTGATGCCACCCAGCCATCTCATCCTCTGTCGTCCCCTTCTCCTCCTGCCCCCAATCCCTCCCAGCATCAGGGTCTTTTCCAATGAGTCAACTCTTCTACTCCAACACAAAAAAACAAGTTTAGAAGAAAAAAAAAGCCACACCTCTGACATACGAGTACAGGAGGAAATCTGAAGGCTTTTTAAAAAGACACTCAATAGCTTATAATAACTTATAATGGAAGAGAATGTGCAAAAGGAACATGTATACACATACACACACATGTATGTATACATGAAGCACGTTGCTGCACACCTGAAACTAACACAACATTGCAAATCACCTGCATTTCAATCAGCACTGTTTTAAACAAAGCACTTTTCCTTCCCTACCAGTTAAAGGCTTATGGCACCCTATCGCTTTATTTGTTTTGCATCCTTTAGATTCATGAGGCCTTCTTTTTAAATTTCAATCATAAGAGAATAGTAATAATGTCCTTTCCCTATTAAACATCTCTTTACCACATCCAAAACAATTCCAGGAAAATAACTTTAGGATAGTAAAAAGGTGACATTTGGCCCAAATGTGCACTGCAAGCTTTGGTCTGTTCCAAAATGTAAATATTAGGTTATCCGCAATACCAGAATGCCCTGGAAACTGTTTTTCCCCTTTGTTTTAAGGTTACATTTATCTGAAGTACAGGCAAAAACCCAACTCCCTAATGTGTATTACCTAATTAAGGAAATCAAGCAGAACACTAGCTTTATGGGAACCAGATACGCAGAACTTAAAGGGCTAAGGCAGAACTCAGTGGTGAGCTGCTTTTACATTTCTGTACATCAAAATCACTGTTTTCCCTCCTTTTGTTGGCGCCGCTCCCTTGAAAATGTAAATAATATGATTTAAGCTGCTCTCTCTCCCTTTCAATAGAATTCTCAGTCATTTCACTGATCTCACATTTCAAAATATTGAATGCTTGTAAAACAAGCAATTGTGTGTTTTGATGCTTGCTTTTAACAGCCCATAATGCAAATATTTATTCACAATGGTAATTTCCATTGTGCATAGTTTTTACATCTCATTAAGGACTCTGAAAAATTACAATCATTGGAAACGAAAGCGTACATTACATTTAAACAAATATTCAAAGGACAAAGTAACTTATCAGAGAGGGGACAGTTCTGTACTGGGAGTTGTCATCTGTGTGAGAATGGATGCCTTCGAACTGTGGTGCTGGAGAAGACTCTTAAGAGTCCCTTGAACTCTAAGGAGATCAAACCAGTCAATCCTAAAGGAACTCAACCATGAATGTTCACTGGAAGGATTAATGCTGAAGTTCTAATACTTTGGCCACCTGATGCAAAGAGACAACTCATTAGATTGGGAAAGATTAGCTGGGAAAGATTGAAGGCAGGAGAAGGGGGTGGCAGAGGATGAGATGGTTGGATAGCATCACCGACTCAATGGACATGAGTTTGAGCAAACTCCAGGGAGATGGGGAAGGACAAGGAAGACTGGTGGGCTGCAGTCCATGGAGGTACAAAGACTCAAACATGACTTAATGACTGAACAACAACAAAGGAGAGAACATGTGAATATTTTCATATTAGGTTGGAAAATGAAAATGATCCTAAGAGTGGAATGCTGCTATCTATCAACCAGCCAGCATCCATCTCCCCAATTTGGCAAAATAATTATTTTGCATAACCTGCCCCTCATTTTCATAGCAGGTGGTCTCAGTGGGTTCCTCCTCCAGGCTCTAAAGGGGGAGCTTATTGGCTAAATGTAAGCCAATCAGGCTGCTCTATCCCATCCTTCTGTGCTCAGTGACTGATGTAGGAAGGCTCATGGAGTGATGTGGGCCTTTAACAGTCAGGACCAGAACTTTGATAGAAGTGTTAAGAGAACACTCTAATTACTAAATTTAGGGTTTAAAAAGGTGTAATTCTGAGCTGGTGGAGCATCTTGCTTAAATGAAGGGCAGTGTGTCTTAGACTAGAATGAATATAGTTAAAGAAGAGCAAAGAGATTTCAGGCATCATGTGAGCACCTGGATCAAGCCTTGCCTGATGCCCGGAATTTCAGCTGTGCGAATCAGTTCATTTCTCTTTTCCTTAGGCAGAGACTGTTACTGTTGAACAACTATATCCATTCTTCTCGACAAGTCCCAGTCCTCCCTGTGGTTAGATGGAGGCTCTGTTTCTAATGCTGATCAATGGGATGTGAGTGCAATGAAGCCATTTCCAAATCTGGACCTTAAATGCATCCCACAAAATCCCCTAGCTCTCTCATCCCCTGCTGCCATGTGTCCAAAATGGCATAACCACAAAGTCAAAGAGGACTGACTGGACTCTAAGCAAATAAGAAATAAATTTTTGTCAAATTATGCCACAGAGACATGGACATTTATTCATATATCAATATAAGTATGTGTAATAGATGTGTGTGTATAATGTATGTATCTAATATATTGACATATATGCAATATATATATTTCATTATAGCCTACCCATCATTCTAGCCCATCCTCACTAACGTATTCCTCAGGCAATTTTAGATTTTTGTTTTGTACCTGCAACCAAAATATGTCTAGTTATTCATCACAGTATTTCCTTAAATAAATCACACTCAAGCAGAATTCTCCCATCCAACCCATGGCTTCTTGGGGATTCTCTTACACTTTGCTTCCTATTTCAAAAAAAGGATCCTCACAGCTGAAGACCCACTTTGATTTCTCCCTTCACAGCATCTGTTAAAGGCTGACTGAAGACAGTAATCTAGAGGCCTTTGGGAGGATAAAACAGTATCTCCTCTTGAGAGCCTCCAGTTCAAAGAAACCCAAGGAATACTTTCAAATCCTAGAAGCCTGTTTAGAAAAATCAAAATTGAATCAGCCCATTCACTGAGCACCTGTTCACCAACATCATGACCATGAACATGAGAAACACACATTAAGGTCTGTGTTTCCTTCCCATAGTCCTCTTGGGAAGAGAAAAGGCACACAATTGAGATACTTTAACATGACTTTTTCCAATGTCATGAAAATCAATTTGAACAAGATGAGAATTTCTGCAGATACTGAAGACTGGCACATTTCACACCCATTGCAGATCCCTTCTGCTGTGCCTTTCTGAACTGAAGAGACTGGAGTCCTGATAGCAAGGTTGGCAGGAATCTCTGGGTTCCTGAGAACCAGAAAAGCCCATAGAAAAGATCTCTAGGAACTTCCCCTGTGGTCCAGTGGTTAAGACTCTGCGTTGCCCCTACAGGAGGCCTGGGTTTAATCCCTGGTGAGGGAACTAAGATCCCACATGCCATATGTCACAGCAAAAAAAAAAAAAAAAAAAAAAAAAACCTCTAAAGGTCTTTAAGGGGAAACCAAGGCTGCTTTCCTTCTTTTCTTCACCTTATCAATGACTTTTCCTTATCTGCATTCAGCTGCTTACTACAGACAGGTAGGGGTTCACATCTCAGTCTCCCCCACTTTAAGGGCAGCGTAGATTTCATATTCATTGCTATATATTTGGAGCCTGTCTCGCTGTGTTTATAATTTGGCTTCAAAAAATAATTGTTGGATAAATAACTCAAAGCCCTTGGTGCTCAGTACGAGTGACAGTCCCAGTTGGAGACAAAATATGAGAACTAGGTCAATCTCGGGGCTGAACTTGAATATTTTTTGCTGTATTTAGGCAGCGGGGGACCTTTCAAATTCTATCAACATCACAGAATCAAGGAATTCTGGGTTTAAATGTCCACCTGCTGTTTCGCTTCTGTTCTATAATGGTGATTCACAAACAGCTCGTCCTAGAGGGGCTTCATCTTCCCAGGTAACTAAATCAAATCCTTCTTACTCCATTTCTAAATGCATTTTCATTTTCCCTCGTCACCTTGAAGCCACAGTCTGCCTCCATGATACCTGTTGACTGAGGTCCTCTGAGCAAAGCATCCCAGGAAGAACCCTCTGTACGCAACTCTGCGTCTTCCCCATTGGCCACATACTGTGACTTCATCCATGGCAATCCCGCAGCCCTTAGACACAAAGCGTCTCAGGGGGCTCGACCACACTTCAAGGAAAACATCTTCAGACCCATAGAAGCCACGTTCTTGATGTGACTCCCTCCATGTCGTCTCTTTTTTAAAACAACAACAAAAATCTTTTTATGTTACATTGGGGTATAGCTGATTCATAATGTTGTGATAATTTCAGGTGGACATCAAAAGGACTCAGCCATACATAACCATGTATCCATTCTCCCCCAAACTCCCCTCCCATCCAGGCTGCCACACAGCATTTGGCAGAGTTCCCTCTACTATACAGTAGGTCCCTATTGGCTATCCATTTTAAATAGAGCAGTGTGTACGTGTCCATCCCAAACTCCCTAACTATGCCTTCTCTCATCTTTCCCTCTGGCATCCATAAGTTCTGTCTATGTTTTGAATACTTTTCAGGGCCACCAAGGCAGTCTACAAAGATTGTGGGAGTACAGCAGACACCCATAGTGCCATCACTAAGGGCAACAAGGTTCAACATGATGGTCACTTTCAGGTATCATTAACACCTGTACAAAAAGGTGAGCCCTTTTGGAAAAGAATTTGGCAGCAAATCTCTACCTATATTCTTTGGCTCCATCATTAACTAACTATGATTCTAAGAAAGTAACTCAAAGGAAAAATTATGCACAAAGATAATGATTTCCTCACAATAGCAAAAAAAAACCCCATAAATTATATAATTGTGTAGCAAGAGTTGAAAATTTTAAGCTATAGCAAAGACATTAAAAATATATTTGTGATACATCTTTAAAACATGAGAAATATGCTTACATAAACATATGAACTCAGAAAAGTAAAAAACCAATTATGTGTCCCAGAGACCGTGTGAACACAACTGTTTCAAAAATTCATAGAGAAACAACCAAAACGAAAGACATCAAACTGCTGCAGCAGTCATCTTCAGGGAGTGAGATTATTTATTTTTACCTCTCCCTTGTGTCAGGATTACTTTGAAGTAGCTTACAAAAAATAAATGCACTGGGATAGAAAAAGTAGGCAAGGAGGCAGACAAGAGAGACAGAATAAGGAAAATAAAATAAAGCCAAGGCTGGAGCTGAGTCACAAGATGTGTCTCTTAAGTTCCTAGACTTATAAATAGCGAAGTTGGCTCCGAGACTCCTAGGAGTTCAAGCAAAGACAGAAAATTGGAAATTCACTTAGAAAATTCATGGTGTTCTTAGGATGAGGTGTAAACTATCTCTCAGGATAAACATAGCTTTTTTTCCTTTTTTTTCCTGGTACTAAGGCCTAAGAAGGATTTCTTAGAAAAGCAACTTGAAAAGGAGACAGATTTTTTTTAAATATATTTTATTTATTTGACTGAATCAGGTCTTAATTGTAGCACCTGGGACTGTTGCAGCACAAGGACTCGGCCTTAGTCACTCCGTCACTCCACGGCATGTGGGACCTTAGGTCCCCAACCAGGGATCGAACCCAGGCCCCCTGCATTAGGAGCATGGCGTCTTAGCCACTGGACCACCAGGGAAGTCTCTGTGTCCAGAATCTGAGAACCTCAGCAAGTTGTATCAAAATTTAAGCATCCCCCACAACCTACCAACATTGTTTTCCTGACCAAACACAGAAGCAAAAACAACAAAAATGAAATCTAATTGCCACCTTCTTTACTTAGTGAGTCTGCTCAGCATCTCTCCCTAAAACATAAGAATTTATGTTTCTCACATGGAAAATAACTAATGTCGCTAATGGCTAAAAATTCTTTGCGAATTCCTGTCTTTTCAAATGTATATCTCAGTCTCATTTCTAGGCTTTGGTTAAGAAAAAGAGGGAAAAAAGTTTTATTCCCTTTCAACTCTTTCAAATGTATTTTTCACCTTGGTTACTGCTGTCCCGTCATGACAATATGTGCTTAATCTCTTTTTGAATGTATTTCACAAATTTGTTTGAGTTCAAGGGCCTTCCTTCCCTGTAGATTCTTAATTTCTGAGAGTTAACAGGACAGACATATTGGATGATACATTTGTATAAAAGGGACCCTTGAAACCCTCCTACACTGTTGGTATGAATGAAAGTTGGTGCAGCCACTATGGAAAGAAGTGTGCAGGCTCCTCAGAAAACTAAATATAGAATTACCATATGATCCCGCAGTCCCACTCCTGGGCATATATCCAGATAAATTATAATTCAAATAGATACATGCACCCTGTGTTCATAACAGCACTATTCATAAAAGCCAAGACATGGAAACAACATAAATGTCCATCAGCAGATGAATGGAGAAAGACGTGGTGCGTAAGGGAAGTCGCTCAGTCGTGTCCCACTCTTTGTGACCCCACAGACTGTAGCCTACCAGGCTTCTCCATCCATGGGATTTTCCAGGCAAGAGTACTGGAGTGGGGTGCCATTGCCTTTTCCAAGTGGAATGCTGCTGCTGCTACTGCTAAGTCACTTCAGTCGTGTCTGACTCTGTGCGACCCCATAGACGGCAGCCCACCAGGCTCCCCTACCCCTGGGATTCTCCAGGCAAGAGTACTGGAGTGGGGTGCCATCGCCTTCTCAGCCACAAAAAAGAATGAGATAATGCCATTGGCAGCAACATGGATGCACCTAGAGACAAATGAAGTAAGTCAGAAAGAGAGAGACAAATATCACATGATATTACTTATATGTGGAATCTAAGATATGACACAAATGATCCTATCTATGAAACAGAAACAGACATATGGACATAGAGAAGAGACTTGTGGTTGCCAAGGGGAGGAGGGGGGGTTAAAGACTGGGAGTTTGAGAATAGCAAATGCAAGATATTATATGTGGGGTGGATAAACAATAAGGTTCTATTGTATAGCCCAGTGAACTATATTCAATATCCTGTGATAAACCCTAATGGAAAAGAATATAAAAAAGGGTGTCTATACAGATATACCTGAATCACTTTGCTGTACAGCAGAGATTGGCACTACACTGTAAATCGACTATACTTCAATAAAAAATAATAAAGATTTTAAGAACATATCAGTACCCTGACATTTAAATTTTTTAAATAAATAAGATTTTCAAAGTTGCCAAATCTTGAAAAACAGTAAAATTAAAAAGACCAAAATATTTTTTTTTTTTAATAAATAAAAGGGACCCTTAAAACTGACACTGAAATGAATACAACCCTGGTTTCAAGCTGTTGGGTGCTCCTCTTAATCCTTCCTATAGATTTTTTTAAAGCAGATTTTTAAATGAATGATAAAAGTGATATCAAAATATCTGGAGTCTCTGGTCTCATGTCATGACAAATCCATGCTGGTTTCCCGTGATCACCACTCACATCTGCCAGAACCCGCACAATATTCTCCCCATAACTCATTCAAGCTTGTGGTCTGGCATCATAAGTTAAACTCGCCAATCCATATGTTCACAGAACCTAACATTCTCCTTTTGGAAACAGGAAAAATATTTGTCTGCCTTCATGCTACACGCTTCTTCCTCTTTTTTTACAATGGTATTAAAGAGTCACCTAAGTTTCCCAGAGGTTTAGTCTTATTAGAACAGAGGTCACGTCAGTCTCCCCTCCACCAGGACCCATGCATGTTAGCTGAGGTGATGAATGAATGATGGGATCCTGGGATTCAGGGAGCACAACCGAAGATGCATCAGCATCCTGGCCTCGGAGACAACCACACCACGACTCATCATCAGATCACCTCCTCCACCCCTGTGACAGCCTTGGGATTAAAATCTGTTTTAGGGGCTTCCTGGTAGCTCAGCAGAGAGGAATCCGAGTTTGCCAGTGCAGGAGACACGGGTTCAACCACTGATCTGGGAAGATGCCACAAGCCACGGAGCAACTAAGCCCATGAGCTGCAATTATTGAGCCCGTGCTCTATCAGCCACATGCCACAGCCACTGAAGCCCTTGTGCCCAGAGCCCGCGCTCCACTACAAGAGAAGCCACCACAGTGAGAGGCCCACGCACTGCAACCAGAGAGTAGCCCGCAGCAGCAACACAGACCTAGCACAGCCAATAAATAAAATTATATTTGAAAATCTATGTTTTAATCCTTTTTTGCTATCTTTCCCGATTGCTGTTGGAAAAATGAAGACTGAGAAAATTTAAAAAACAAAAAACAGGATATTCATTTATCCATTTCCAGCAACAAATAATGAGCGCCAAGCACATCCAAGGCTTGGAGCTGAAATTCCAGGGAAACCACTCTGTACACAAAGTTTATCAAGTCCAGCACCAGACGTAATTTTTGCCTGACAAAGGGATTCATTGTAAGTAATATACATAAACATGAGCAGGATGTAAAAGAGCTAACAGCAAGGTGCTTCGGCGTCAGAATTCAGACTGTGCTACTTTAGTTGTAAGATCTTGGACACTAGGTCTCCGAGTCTCCATTTCTGCATCTACAAAATGGGGCGAATAAAATCCACCCTACTGGGTTTATCTGCGAATTCACAAAAACCATTTTCATCAATCACTCAGCTCAGTGTCTGGCATGCAATAATTACTTTAAAATTCGCTGTTATTATTATCGACCAAAGTATGTCCTGGGGCTCTTTGAATTACTGGAGAAAAAAACAAAACCAGCATCAAACAATTTTACTGTCGCAAAAAGTTTCTTTTAACAATAATTTACAGTCCTAAGGATACTTAAAAACTTATTGTGCCCCTGCAGGGTCCAAAGTACTATACTAAGTACTGGAGAGAAAGCAGATAGAAAAATACATAGATGTTGCTTCTAGAGGTAATGAAAGCTTTAGAAGAGACAGAAAATAGTTTTAAAATGTTACCCCTGTAAAAAGTGCCCTCCAAAAGGTATCTATATGCCTTGAACCTGTGAGTGCTCCCTTATTTTTAGGGGGAAGGGGGAAGGGAGGGGGTCTTCGCAGATGTGATTACAGTAGAATGGGAGACAGTCCGGATTATTCCCAGTGGTCCCTAAATCCAATCACTTGTATCTTTATGTAAGGGGGAAGCATGGGAGGTTTGACACAGAAGAGAAGGTTTGAGAATGGAACAGAGAGAGATGGGAAGACAGCAACCTTGAAAATTGCAGTGCTTCTGCCATAAAGGAAGGACTACAGGCAGTCACCAGGACCCAAAAGATTTTCCCCTAAAGCCTCTAGCCGACACCTTGATTTTGGCCCAGGGACATTGATTTTGGACTACTGGCTCTAGAACTACGCTAGAATGAAGTTCTATTGTTTTAAGTCACCTTGTTCGTGGTAAGATGTTAAGGAAGCTACAAGAAATTTACAGACCCTTGAAAAGTCCGTCTGTACCTGACATCTGGGCTTTCCCTGGTGACTCATGAGTGCATGCTAAGTCACTTCAGTCATATCTGACTCTTCCACATCCCATGGACTATAGCCCGCTAGGCTCCTCTGTCCATGGGATTCTTCAGGCAAGAATACTGGAGAGTGCTGCCATGCCTTCCTCCAGGGGATCTTCCCAACCAAGGGATAGAACCCACGCCTCTTATGTCTCCTACATTGGCAGATGGATTCTTTACCACTAGCATCACCTGGGTGGTTCAGAAGTCAAGAATTCACTTGCCAACGCAGAAGACTAGGGTTGGATGCCACGGATACCTCCACACCCCATCTGACTGCTGCCTGTCTCCAGGTCAGGGTGACAGGATCCTGTCCCTTCATGCAGTACCACAAGCTCCACTGCTCTCTCTGCCCAGCCACACTGCCCTCTGGAGTCCACGTACGTGTCTGCACCCTCCCTCTCATATACCAGCTCTGTTGACACTTAGCCACTCCCCAGATGCGCTAAGTTCAAGGCCAACATACCTGTACTCAGAGATGATTGCTCTGTGCCTCTAGCACATCACAGTTGAAAGCTGGCATTCCTTTATATAACATTTTTATGTAATGTATAATTACTTTTTTTTTGACTGTGCCAGGTGGCATGGGAGATCTTAGGTCCCAGACCAGGGATCAAACGCATGCCCCCAGGATTGGGAGTGCAGAGTATTAACCACTAGAACACCAGAGAAGCCTTACAATTTTATACAGTTGAGCACTTTTCTCTGTCTCCTCTATGAACTGCCAGTTCTGGAAGGATAGTAACCTTATCTGGGTGGGTTCTTCTCACTGCTGTAATCCTACGGCCAGCATAAAGTGTGTAATAATACAACTGGTGCTCCAAAAGCAGCTACTGTGATAAAATAAGGAAGCAGAGGGAACCAAGAAAAGCAGAAGAGGAAAGGAAGAGGGACCTGAACACAGAACAGGAGGGGTTTGAGTTCACAACTTAAAATCGTGGATGATTTGTGTGCTTTACAAGCTAGAGAAATGGCCAGCAATGACTTTACACCTTCCTAATCCTGTGTCCTCAGAACACTGGCAAATAGTTCCTGCAGGGTTCTGTGCTCTTTGAAACTTTTTGAATTATCAAATTTTTTAGACTTAAGGATGGATAGGTGGCTACATAGATGAAAGAACGGAAGGATGGATGGGCACATGGATGAAAGGATGGATAAATGGAGGGATATATGGATGAATACATAATGGATGATGACTGGTTGAATAAATTGGTCAATGGATAAATGGCTAGATGAATTTTAAAAATGTAAAAGTCAAGGGTAAAGTGCAGAAGTGTAAAAATGTAAAAGTCAAAAGTCCATATAGTCAAAGTTATAGTTTTTCTAGTAATCACATACGGGTGTAAGAGTTGGACCATAAAGAAGGTTGAGCGCCAAAGAATTGATGCTTTTGAACAGTGGTGTTGGAGAAGGTTCTTGAGGGTCCCTTGGACAGCAAGGATATCAAACCAGTCAATCCTAAAGGAAATCAACCCTGAATATTCATTGGAAGGACTGATGTTGAAGCTGAAGCTCCAGTACTTTGGCCACCTGATGCAAACAGCCAACTCATTGGAAAAGATCTTGATGCTGGGAAAGACTGAAGGCAGGATGAGAAGGGGGCGACAGAGGATGAGATGATTGGATGGCATTGCTGACTCGATGGACATGAGTTTGAGCAAACTCTGGGAGATACTGAAGGGCTGGGAAGCCTAGGCATGCCACAGTCCATGGGGTCTCAAAGAGTCAGACAGGACTTAGCGACCAAACAACAAGTAAGCTTCCACAATAGGGTATTTTTGGAGTTTTTGTTTTTCATTTTCCCTTGGCTTTCAGAATTGAACTACATTAAGCAGATCTGAATAGTTAGAATTCTAACTTTCTATGTATTTAAGTACTTTTTATAAAATCATATTTAGCATTTAACTTTTTAATTCAGGAAAAATGAAATTTCATGGTCTCCCCATTTCTTAGCCTTTTAATTTTGTCACTGTTTAAATGTAAGCAGTGAAGTCTATTCTGTCTCTGTGTCTCTCTCAAACATACACACACACCCCAGAATGCTCCCTCCTGGAATATGCCTTCCTCCCCAACAGCCCAGACAAAGTGTCACTGGAAACCGAAGTTCCTTCCAGTCCAGAAGGATGGGATGTGGGAGGATATTCTTAAATAAGAGGTGATGCTTGGCCAGCCAGACACTTCAGTTCTGACCTAAGAAGAAAGCTCAGTCCTGGATGTTCACTGGAAGGACTGATGTTGAAGCTGAAACTCCAATACTTTGCCCACCTGATGCGAAGAGCTTACTCATTTGAAAAGACCCTGATGCTGGGAAAGATTGAGGGCAGGAGGAGAAGGGGACAATGGAGGATGAGATGGCTGGATGGCATCACTGACTCAATGGACATGAGTTTGGGTAAACTCTGGCAGTTGGTGATGGATGGAGGCCTGGCGTGCTGTGGTTCATGGGGTCGCAAAGAGTAGGACATGACTGAGCGACTAAACTGAACTGAACTGATCAAGGTGGAAACATTCTGCAGAAGGTGACCTCACAATGCCACTGCCCAGCAGGCTGGCTGTACTGCTCCGGATGCAGGTGGAGCACATGACTGGCACAGCCTGAAGACGGTGCCCCATCACCCCAGCAGTTCCTCTCCCAGGATCCCAGGCCTCTGAGTGTCTGCTTCTTATTGGCATTTGCAAGAAAACACAACTCTGGGGGATGCAGGTCAGGGTCATGACAAGCAGTCTACATGTGGCAACCTTCCTGATTTTGTATTGAAAGCCTTCCCAGCTCTTTGACGGTCACTAGTCTTGTAAGTCTGGTAGCTCAGATGGTAAAGAATCTGCCTGTAATGCAGGGGACCAGGGTTCGATCCTTGGGTCGGGAAGATCCTTTAGAGAAGGAAATGGTAACCCACTCCAGTATTCTTGCCTGGAGAATTCCATAGACAGAGGAGCCCGGCGGGCTACAGTCTATGGGGTCACCAAGAGTCAGACATGACTGAGCGACTAACACATGCATAGTTTTGTAAGAGAAGGAACCCCTGGGACCTTCCTGGGACAGGCCTTTCCCCATATCCTCTGCTTTAGCTCCTCTCTGAAGTACCTAAATAATAGTATTTGATGCACATTTCCGGAGTTGTTTTGCAGACAAGAAACCCCACCACCAAATGGAAGATATTAACTACTTAAGGACCGAGAGCACATAGCCCCACAACCCTTGGAGCCTAAGGATAGATAAAGTTAACCCCTGTAACCCTGCCCTGTTCCCTCATCATCAGCCAGAGAATTGTGCACCATCTGATCAGGTACCCTGTGACCCCCACCACCACCTGCCTTACTTGGCTTTTAAAAACGCTTTGCCAAAACTCTTCAGGAAGCTCGAGGCTTTTTAGGGCATAAGCCACCTGTCTCCTTGCATGGTCCTGCAATAAACCTTTCTCTGTTCCAAATTCTGACGTTTCAGTTTGTCTGGCCTATGTGGCCGACAGGTGAACTTGCCTTAACAGTCTCATTAATTTGTCTTTGGGCCCCTTTCCTTTCCATGCCCTGCCCCCTTCCACGAAGCCAATAGCAGCATAGAAAACCACATTCGCAAGCTGGCACAGCTGTAATCTGCATGAAGTTTTTAAGTAAGTTAATATCCTAAACTTAAGACACAAGCCCTCTGATGACTTGACATAAAGATCATTCTCCAGTGAAGGCTGGGACCACCTGACGACAGTGCTGATCAAACTTTTTGTGTCATAGTAGAGTTCCCAGTTCCCAAGGGATAGAAGTGCAAGCAATGAAATTTTATTTTTATTTGATTTTCAAAAGATCTATGAGGTTGCTCTAAGTCCAATCACTTCCTGTGCATAAAATTTAAACAAATGTGAATTTCAAAGACCTTAGCCTGTTGTTAAAATGTACACATCTGTTCCTTTAAAGCTTCATCTTTAGAAAGAACTAGAGCAATGCAGTAAAAACAATAATACACTGAAGCAATATTTAGTATTTGGTAACAATCTCCATCTTTGCATTGGACCCAGATAAACTGGGCACTTTGGATGGGTGTGTGTCTATGCATATGTTTTCTTCCAATCAAAATCCTCTGAAATATAGTCCATCTTGGATTTCAAGCTGGTTCAGAACTTTCAGGCAGTCAGAGGATCTGAGAGCGCAAAGTGACTTGAACATAATGGAAAAAGAACTGCACGGTCCCTGCATTTAAAACACCATTATTATCTGCACCAGGAAATTTTATAGGACAGAATGGTTTTAGGGGTGTTCAAATCAAAATATGCCATAGGCTGGGCTTATAGCATCTTTCCACGAGCCAAGACCTTCACGTCAGAGTTTCTCATTTTAAGGACATTTTCAGAGTTTCCACTTGAAAAAGTTCAAGAGACTATCAGGGGAAATACATTTCTTTTCAACCCTACTCAGTCTAATAAGGAGATCAGTAAGAGAACTATGTACCTAACCAAGGAAACACAATAGTTAGGTCATATTTACAACGCAATTCTGTACCTTTCTTAGTAAAACCTTGTTACTGCAGCATAAAACACAGGAGTCCATTCCTACTATCAAATCAAGCGACAACCAATAGAAAACATGCCTCGTAGCAAAAGGCAAGTCTGCTGGGCTGTTGTTGCTGTGGATTCAGGTTTTTTTAACCTCACGTTTGCCTGGGTTGGCTTCACCAAATTCATCAACCTTTTTTTGCTTCTTGTGCACATCAAAAACCCCCGAGGCTCTGGCCCTCAGAATTGCTCTAACTCATAATTAGGAGACATGAGCCCTTTAGACCACACTTGAAAAGACAGCCAAGCAGAGTGGGCACGGGTCACCCTGTTCCTAAATCACACCAGCACAAAAGCCGGCTACTGTCAGATCTAAAGCAATGTAACCTCAGTGATGCCAGAAAGGCTCTGAGAACAGAAAATTCCTGTAATTAAAAGGCTCTGTGCATGATAATTGGCTTTGAAGTTTCTAAGAGCGATCTCATCTCGGAAATCTTCTCCGGAGAACAAAAATCTGTTTACAGGGTTTTAGGGACACACATGGGAGACTGCTAAAAAGCTCCACGTTTCTTCTAATCTCTCTCTCTCTCTCTGTAGGAAAGAGGCTCTTGGGAGAAGGAACCACACACAGATAGAGTCCTGATCAGTAAGCAGGAAGAACTGCTGATCCTTTCTACAACCTCACGTGTGAATCAAATAATTTCCCTTCAAGGAATTCGTGTCCTGAGCATTCCAACTTGCTGTACCAATGACAGAGAGGGATGCTGACAGAAGGGAAGCAGATGGGGAATCCCGGCTTTTCTGGCAGCTGCAAATTAGGGGCTCTGGATAAGCACGGTTTAAACTCTGCGCCCAACCCTCACGGATGCTGCCCTCGGACAAACAGCCACAGAAGGCAAAGGAAGAGAAGTCTGCCCCCAAAATCTCTCTTAGAGAAACTCAGGGCCACCTCTCCAGAGCTGGACCCATTTCATAGGCGTCGCAGCCGACGAATGTACTCAACTGCATTCCCATACAGAGGCGCGCTCTGGAATTATATCCTCACGGGTGCCTGCCAGCAGAAAAAGTCAAGTCCAAATTCCAGAACCTTTTCAGGAGGTCATTTCAATCCCTTCCTCGGACATCCTCCTCAGCCCTCCCAGGGCCCACGTCTCCTTTCAAGGTTCTCCACGCGACCCCCTCCCCGAGGCTGCCAGGTGGACCGGGCTATTTTGCCGCCCTTGGCACTCTCACTCAGGGCCTCCCGCCCAAGTCTTCCCGGGAGGCACCTGCTGCAAAGGGGCCGCTGAGGACCTTGGCTGCCGCACGCGCGCGCGTGCACACGCATCAACGCACACCCACACCCACTCTCCCGGCCACCCCCATCCACGCACACCCTCCCACACACTCACTCCCAGCAAAGTTCGTCCAGGGGCCCCAGGTGGCGGCGGCGGCGTCTCCTCACCTTTGGAGAAGAGGGCGGCCAGGCTGATGAGCACGGGGGACCAGCGGTGCCACAGCGTCCCCATCGCAGACGCGCACATCCCGGAGACCC
>NW_011494732.1:361141-361526 GCF_000754665.1 Bison bison bison | reverse complement strand
GCAGATCCTCGGCTCCACGGTGCCGTCTGGGCGATGAAGACACGGTCGCCAAGCTCCCCGAGGGTCGGAGCGGGGCGGGAAGGCGAGGGAGCGCCGGGCTAGGGGCGCGAGCGGCCGCGGCGCCCTGCGCCTTCCTCCCGCCAGTCCATGGCCGGCCGGGAGGCGACACCGCACGCCGCTCCGGAGTTGCTCTCCCGAGTCCAACGCGCGCGCAGACAAACCCCACCTCCCTTTCACCCCCACCAGGATATTTTTATTTTCATCCACACGAATTTGTTCCTTTCCGTTTACCCAGCGAGAACTGGCTCCCAGGTGGCTCCCAAAGGGCGCCTCCGGGAGCGCAGGGATGCGGGTAGGCTAACGGGCGGCGGGGCGGCCGGGATGC
>NW_011494732.1:355666-360781 GCF_000754665.1 Bison bison bison | reverse complement strand
CCCGGCCGGCTCGGCCAGCGCGGAGGAGGCGGCAGGGAGCTGCCCACTCTCCCAACAGGTGTCAAGAAGGCCGTTTACCTTCTCCTGCTAGTCAGACCTGACGCTAAGAGCAGGTCCTCTGTCTTGGGGGTTTCTAATGCTCTCCGCCTGCCAGTAAACGAGAAGATGGCTGTAAAGGGCCCATCACCCCCGCGCTGGATCTTCCCCACAATATCTAGGGAGGAAGACTTCCACTTGCCAGCCGTCCTGAGGGTCATGCTGGCCTCACCCCGCCTCTACCCTGGAATGACCACCAAGTCACTGATCCTAAAAGAATTCCGTCCCGAATCCCCTCTGGCCCATTTGGAACTAGGAATGGATCCGTTAGGGGCCAACTTGGCCTTGAGAAGATAAAAGACGAGTTCTTCATTTATCCTTCCTGAATGCCTAATTAAGACACACTGGAAACCAAGGGTACAGAGCATCAGCCTCTGATTTTAGCCCAAGGACTTCTCCATGGGAGCCTTTGAATTACCCGAATCAGAAATGAGAGCGAGAGAAAGCGGTCTGAATATTTAAAGAATATTGTAAACCGACAACAACCAAATCAAATGAGGTGACTTTACCTCAGTAGGTAAAAATGGGTCATTATCATTCAGCCAAGGGAGCCACAGAAGTTTTATTATATATGCCCGTCATTGCAAAAATATATCAACACTTTGGGTGCTTAGCTTGCAAATTTTCAAGAGTGTCTGTCTGGGTTTCATTCTCTATGAGATGTGGCTTCTATTTTATTCTGTATTTACTTTTTTGAATGTCTGTCTGTCTTTCTGGATGGTTTTGTTGTTTGGGTTTTTTTTTTTTTCATTTACTTTTTAAACTCTCTGCATTTTCACTTTGCACCTCTCTCCTATAAAACTCTAGAGTTAATACTGCAAAGAACCTAAGAGAGTATGTGTTTCAGTACTTGCAAAATTTGAGTAAGTATCAACATCACCCGGGATAGTGAGTCCTCCATCGCCACCCCTAGAGCCTCTTATTTATCAAGTCTAGGACTTAGCAGCAGCAGCCGCAGCAGGTGACACTCAAGAATCTGTGTTTCTAACAATTGCCAGGTGATACTGATGCTGCCCATCCAAGGACCACTGGTCGAGTCCCCTATCCCCTCCACCTCAATGATGGGGAAGCTGAGGTTTAGTCCCTGGCACATCTCCATCTGTCTTCTTAATGGTGGAGCCAGTAGATTGCACAAAATGCCAACTCCAGATTGCCAGAGCCCGTTTCAACGTGAAACGGAGTCTATTTCTAAAACATTTTTCAAATGTATTGACTAGGATCTAATGATCCTATGCTTTATTAAAAACAATCTTTTTATGTATTCTAATTCAAAATGTTTCGTTGTTTTTTTTTTTTCCAGAACTGCAATCACCAAGTACATTTTGGGAGGAGGATGGGAGGTATGTCACGGCAAAAAATTTTCTCTATCTGCATCCTCAGGGCAAAAAGTAGCTAACAGATTCCAGGGTAAACCATTTCCCCATTATACACAGCTGACTCACAAAAATTTTTCCTATTCTTTGGTATTCAGGTTTTGGGAAGCTGCAACTCCAGGTACTGGATCAGTGGCTGAAATACGATGTAAGCATGGCTACTCACTCTCCAAGAAGCTGTTCTAGCTAATATATCTAATCTTCTTTGGGTAATTAGCACAACTAATCCTGGGAGAGGCAACACCTTAGGAAGGCTTTAGAGAAGTAGGCTGAGGCCTACCAGCTCTTCAGTAGCATCCCAAGCCTCTGGGAGCACTTCCCATCTGAAGAGCCTGCCTCAAATTAATTGTGAGAAATCTGCTTTCCTCCAAGAATATCTGTTTCCTCTGTAAGGCCATAAATCAATCTGTAAGCCTAATTCTGTCAGTAATTAAACAGTACTAACTGTTCCCACTTTGTGAATTAAGCTGGGACACCAGGCAGTTTGCGTTGGGTCAACTTTCCATAAAAACAAAACATTTTTCTGCAGCAGTTTCCTGAAAGACCAGGAAATGATGAAGGTGGAATTCCAGGATGGGTGGATCCCACGGGTGGATATAGGAGGCTTCTGGATACCACAAAGATGGGGCCTCCTCTAAAACGGAATCAGTTCCTCTTCCAACCTTTCTAATCACATCAGGGAGAAAGGCTGAAACCTAAGCAACTCTTAGGATGACTTTTCACGATTATAAATGCCCTTGGTTTCAAAATAGAAGGCATATTTTTCTGTGCAGAGTGATGGTGTCTAGCTAGAATTTTTGAATGCTGGTTTTATTTTTACTTTGGCTATTGATGTGTTTGATGTCTCAGTTTCCCTTTAGTGATGTAAGTTGCATTTTCAATTAAGTTACCTAAGTTTTTGAAGCATTAGGCTTATTTCAAGGAGAGCATTGAATCACTAGTAACACAAGGACATTTGTCATCATCCCCCCTTGACAAAACTCATAAGGATGGTGAGAAATGCCTGAAGTTTGAGAATCATGGGGATGACACGCAAGCTACCAGATCAGTCCTTCTTGAGGGTGCAGAGGAGCCTTTCCAAAACTTCTATTAACTTTTTTAAAATGTTTATTTTTCTTTATTTATGTTTGGCTGTGCTGGCCTTCATTGTGGCAAACAGGGGTTGCAGTGTGCAGGCTTCTCACTGCAGTGGCTTCTCTTGTTGCGAAGCACAGGCTCTAGGGTGCATGGGCTTCATTAACTGTGGCTCCCAGGCTCTAGAACGAGGGCTCAGTAATTGTGACGCACAGGCTTTGTTGCTCCATGGTGTGTGGAATCTTCCTGGATCAGGGATTGAACCTGTGTCTCCAGCATTGGCAGGCAGATTCTTTACCACTGAGCCACCAGGGAAGCCCCCTGAAACTTCTTTTCTTCTCAGTTTCTCAAAATTCGTGGGCTGGCCTGGAAATAGAATGGCCAGATCCAAGGACTTGTCTCTTTCGAGAACAGAGACAGCATTCTGATGTGGAGGGCACGGTGCACAGCAGCTATGCCTCTCACCCTTCCTGATAAGGCTGGGCAGGGTCATCCCTCCAAAAAGAGCATTCTGGAAAGCCCCCATGAAGTGCTTTTGAGGATGGTGCAGGGTCTGCTGTTCTCAGCCCCCCTTCAGGGGACCAGTAAAACACTAGTGGAAATGATGAGGGCCCTTCTGAGATGAGGCAGTGGCAAATCACCTGTGATTGTCCACTCTGCACCTCCCCACATCCCTGCCAAGGGGGATGAATAGACTACATGCTTGAGATGGTACAGCTGCTCCAAGGCAGGGACCCCTCATCAGCCAGCCCAGCAGCAGGCCTAGGGAGGCAAAGCCTCCTCCAGGTCACATGAGACATCCAGCAGGAGAAAGGAATCGCCATTCTGTAGTTCTGGGGTCTTCTGGGACACCAGAGTGAAATGCAGACTCTTCTACTCTTCTCTTTCTGATTCATGTCCTCCCAGGGGTCCACAAGCAGATGTTAAAAAACCAGGTGACTCCTGGTCTTGCCAGGTAACCCCAAAGTGAACCTAAAGGTGTAGACTCTTTAGCAAAGATTAATAGTAGGGTGCTCCTTTTGCCTTATTTTACTGATTCATGGATCAATACAGAAAGCTCAGGGGTGCCTTAAATAGTCTTCTTTGAAGTTATACGCAGTGCTGCCTGGAAGAAATCCTGCATTTCTACCTGTAGCCTCACCAGCCCCTGAGAGCCCTTCCATCAGGGGTGAGGCCTCTTCTATCGGAGGGCAAGGAGAGCCTGCAAGGCTGCCTCTCCCATGAACACACATTGAAAGACCTCCTGGATGTTTCACTCACTTGTTCACTCACGGGAGCTTGATGGATGCTCCCTGTTCACTAAAACCCCCTTTATCTACCTGTAGCCAAATCAGGTCCCCTGGCCTTCCTAAGGGCTTCCCTTGTGGCTTAGCTGGTAAAGAATCCACCTGCAATGCAGGAGACCTGGATTCAATCCCTGGATTGGGAAGATCCCCTGGAGAAGGGAAAGGCTACCCACTCCAGTATTCTGACCTGGAGAATTCCCTGGACTACAGTCTGTGGGGTTGTGTTAAGTGTGGCTATAGATTTGAGTTGTGGCCAAAGGAATGTGGGCAGAAGTGATGCCCATTCCTTCCAGGAAGAGCCTACAGTACCTCCACCCGGCGTGATTCTTTTCCTCTATTTTCCAGGTGGAGACGAAAGTCCAATAGGGAAGTGAGAACAAAGGCCGAGTGATGAGAAGGAAGGAGGCTGGGCCCCCTAAGTGTGAAAGGCCTGGATTTAGCACATTCCAACACTGAATTTAGGGCCAGCAAGAAATAAGACTGTATCATGTTGGGACTTCCCCGGTGGTCCAGCGGTAGGAAATCCACCTTCCAATGCAGGGGACGGGACACGTGTTCAATCCCTGGTTGGGAAACTCAGACCCCACGTGCCGTGGGGCAACTAAGCCCAACTGCTGAGCCTGTGAGCTCTAGAGCCTGTGCTCCAAACCCAAAGAAGCATGAGTGCCACAACTAGAGAAGCCCCCCACACAGAAACTGGAGAAAGCCCACATGCCACAAAGAGGACCTGATGCAGCCCAAATAAAAAATTAACTAAATAAAAATAAAATTTAACAAGATCATGTATCATGTTAAGTCACTGGAGTTTGAGGGCTTGTTTGTTACGACAGCTGATGTGAAAAATCCTAACCAATACACCTCCATTGATCTCAGCCTGTCTCCACAGAAGCAGGAGTGGTGTGCAAGCAAAGCATAAAATAAAACCCACACCCTCCAACTCTACTCACCAAGAAATGGCTTAGAGTCCAGTGGAGGGAACCATACTTAAGCTTTGGATCACTTATGATACGTATCAGGAGAGCTCAAAGGAGGAAGGCATGGTTTTGCACTGAAGTGAAGGCTGCACCAAGCACACTAATTAGTGAACCTGTAGGGTGCTCTGGGTCCCACACCAGGATGCAGTGTGGGGCACCATGCACCCTTATACTTGAGTCTATGTTAACCTCTTGGGACCTTTAGAGTGTATCACAGAGAAGAAGCGCTGGAACTTCCAAGAGAGGGTCCTCATGGCTGGGGTACTCTGAGGAAAGGAATTTATATGGATCCCATTCTCCACTGGGGAGAAG
>NW_011494732.1:340097-355500 GCF_000754665.1 Bison bison bison | reverse complement strand
TGGAGAAGGAAATGGCAACCCACTCCAGTGTTCTTGCCTGGAGAATCCTAGGGATGGTGGAGCCTGGTGAGCTGCCGTCTATGGGGTTGCACAGAGTCGGACACGACTGAAGCAACTTAGCAGCAGCATTCTCCATTGAATATGTATTTACTATATGCCTATTATTGGCCAGGCACTGGAGGCTTAGCAAGTGTAAAAGCCACCACTGAGCTTACGTTCTCCTGAGGATGGACAGACAGAAGACAAGCAAATAGTGAACAAGATACTTTCAAAAATAGCCTAAGAAGACACTCAAACAGGACAGTATTTACTTCTACTCAGAGGGGTCAGGCGAGGCTTCTCTGGGAAGGTGACCTTAGAAAGGGGACCCCACTAGTGAGAAGGACCCTCTGTGTACAGATCTGAGTCCTAAGATGTCTGATGGAGGGCACAGCAAGTGCAAAGGCCCTAAGGTGCAAAAAAATCCTGCGAGAATCAGATAGAAGAATGTGGGGCTGGGGCTGAGTGAGCCTTGGAGAGCAAGGAAGGAGGTGAAGTCAGGGGACAGGTGGGAGACAGAGGCACAGCCTAGATTTGGGTTGATGTAAGGCAATAGGAAGGCCTGTGTGAAATGTCAAATCATATGAGCCAATTCACATTTCTAGAAGGTCTCTGGATGTTCCAATAGCGCCTATAGAGGCAGGGGCCAAGCATGAGCTCTCCGGCCTCTCATCTTCTCCTGGAGCCCACACCTTCCTGCCTTCACAACATGGGGCCTCTGTGTGGTCATGTGGGTTCCAGGGAAGCTGGAAAGTTAAGAATCACATACACAGAACCAGATCAGCTTTGCTGTGCCCAGGGTGGCTGAGACCTTTCCCGCTTTCCTGTCTGATTTCAGGTCCCTGTGTTCTGACTTGAAAACACCTATGTTCATTCCTCAGCTATCAAGTATCAATCATGAGGCTCAAATACAGCCCTGCACTGGCTGTATTATCCTCCAGGGTGGAGAAAACGGGCTGATGAGCTGATTAGTATTAAAGTGCAGGCCAGAGCTGGAGATCCATCTGACCGCATCTTGCTGGGCAGCTGGTAGCCACCACCATATGGAGCTCCTGCCACTGTGGTCCTTAGGTGCAGCCACTTCTTAGCCTGGTTCCATGAGGCTTCTCGGTTGAGAATGGGCTGAGCACACCATCATAAAGAAAATGAGGGTGTCAGACTGAAGGTCTTATTGCAGAGAGCATCCTTCCCAGAGAAAGAGCCAGTCCCCACCTACTCTTCAAGAGCACTTGAAAAGTGAAAGTGTTAGTCGCTCTACTACTACTACTACTACTACTACTACTACTACTGCTACTACTACTGCTGCTACTAAGTCGCTTCAGTTGTGTCCGACTCTGCGACCCCACAGACGGCAGCCCATCAGGCTCCACCATCCTGGGGATTCTCCAGGCAAGAACCCTGGAGTGGGTTGCCATTTCCTCCTCCAATGCATGAAAGTGAAAAGTGAAAGTGAAGTCGCTCAGTCATGTCTGACTCTTAGCGACCCCATGGACTGCAGCCCACCAGGCTCCTCTGTCCATGGGGTTTTCCAGGCAAGAGTACTGGAGTGGGGTGCCATTGCCTTCTCCAGGGAATCTTCTGGACCTAGGGATCAAATCTGGGTCTCCCACATTGTGGGCAGATTCTTTACTGTCTGAGCGACCAGGGAAGGACTTGATCACAGACGAAAGAGAACACTGGTGTCTGTATGGCCTGAACCAGCATCCCATGGTAAGTCTGAATCTGACACGTCGAAAGGACCCATTTTCTCTTCTGAGCTCAGCATCAAATGGTCTGATTTCTTTAACCCCTTTGAAATCAGTGTTTCTAATGGGTTTGAAAGGCTGGGTCTTGGGTTCCATACACCTTTGTCAGGGAGCAAACGATCCCCTTTGCAGACCTTTGAATAAGATGTTACACATCCCAGGTTGTGATGGGAGGAGATGGCTTCCTGCCCCCCTGCCCCTCTGCCAAATGCTATGAAAATGACACAGAGGGAGTTGATCTTGCCCCAGAGGAACTCAGAGCAGTCACGGAGGGAACGCTTTATTTGGCAATTTGTAGAGTTTGCCAACATCAAAGAGAAATTGAGCACCGGGAGTTGTTACAAGAGAACATTCCACAGCTTCAAAGCTGAAATCTGAGGATGTTTTCAACGGACTAATTTGGAAGTTATTTAAGGATGCTTTGGGGGAATAAACAAATGGAAAGAATAGGGCTGGGAAGACTTCTGGCTTAAAAAAAAAAAAAAAAACTCTACCTTTCCTCTTAATAAAAGTCCTCTAAGATCACCGAGTAAATTGGGTGTACACTCCAGTTTCTTCCCGACGGCTAACTTGTCTCAACAGTACAGAGTTCTCTTCTTGGGATTTCAATAACTTGCTTTTGTCTCATCTTCCACAGATTTGTTGGTCCAAGTAAGGACATAGAGTCCCTCCTCCAAACAGCCACAAAAAGTCTTTCAAAAGATTATTTCTAACAATTTTCAAATAGTTTTCCATTTTATCAGAAGGTCTCCGTCTGGTGTTTAAACTGATTAGGGTAGGAGTCATCCAATGTGATTAAATACGATCAGTTGTTTTAGATTGATCTTTGTCTTATCAGATGAGACAGGTCCATCTCGAAAAAATAACTAGTGACATCAGTGAGCTCTTTGGATCTTAAATGCAGTGACTGATGCTATAGTATCATTGAAGGAATGATTTTAAAAATCATTTTCAAAAAAAAATAAATAAAAATCATTTTCAACTATTACCCCCAAATAATAAAATATATGTGACACTGGATAAATGTTGTTTTTGTTGCTATTTTAATACCTCAGAAAGGCTGCAAAGCAGCACCTGGAAACAGTCTCTCAAGGTTTCCTTTTGCACAGCCAGCAAGAACAGCGGCGCAGCGCTCTGGAGCTGGGACCCCCTGGGCGGCCGGCTGCATCACCGCGCGGACTCACAGCATCAGTGGGCCTGCAGCGACCTCTAGTGTTGAAGTGGTGGCATCTCATCGTGTTCTCCCATCCAAGAACAAATGAGTTCTCTCCCACTGCAATCAGCAGTCACAGGCCGTCATGTTTTAAATTATAGCCAAATTATATTTTCTAAAACTGGAAATTTAATTTATTACATCATTTTAAATGAAAAGGGTGGCCAAGCACATGACTGTGGTGAAGGAAATTCTGAATCTGGTCTTGTGGAATGAAAGTCACCACCTTGAGCCTTATATGCTCCTAAAAATGAAAATAAAAACATTGTGGAATTAACTTAAAAATGAAAACTTAAGTGTTCATACAGCATGCGTCCACTGTAATACTTGAGTTGAACTTGGGCTGTTCTTTAAAATCCGCCAGTGTGTTAGTCACTCAGTCGTGTCCAGTTCTTTGCACCCCATCAACTGTGGCCCGTCAGCCCCCTCTGTCCATGGGATCCTCCAGGCAAGAATACTGCAGCAGGTAGCCATTACCTTCTCCAGGGTATCTTCCTGACCCAGAGATCGAACTTGAGTCTGCTGCACTGCAGGCAGATTCTTTACCATCTGAACTACCAGTTCAGTTCAGTTCAGTCGCTCAGTCGTGTCCGACTCTTTGCAACCCCATGAATTGCAGCACGCCAGGCCTCCCTGTCCATCACCAACTCCCAGAGTTGATTCAAACTCATTTCCATCGAGTCGGTGATGCCATCCAGCCATCTCATCCTCTGTCGTCCCCTTTTCCTCCTGCCCCCAATCCCTCCCAGCACCAGGGTCTTTTCCAATGAGTCAACTCTTTGCATGAGGTGGCCAAAGTACTGGAGTTTCAGCTTTAGCATCATTCCTTCCAGAGAAATCCCAGGACTGATCTCCTTCAGAATGGACTGGTTGGGAAGCCCCCAAATCTGCCAAGTAACTGATAATTTTAAATAGGTATAGGCAACCATGTTGATTATTCAAATGAATGTTTTTGAACAAGAGGAAGCTGGAAGCCTCCTTCACTTTCTCAGGACCAAATGCGTCTCTTAAGAAAAGGCAAATTCTTTAGAGGGAGTTTAAAGAGTTGCATAAGGTGTGTTCATAGCAGCACTATTTACAATATCCAAGACATGGAGCAGGTGAATGGATAAAGGACATGTGGTGTATATACAATGGAATACTCCTCAGTCATAGAAAAGAAAGAAATAATGCCATTGCCAACAACATGGATGGACCTAGAGATGATCAAACTAAGCAAAACAAATCAGAAAGAGAGAAACAAATGCCATATGATATCACTTACACGTGGAATCTAAAATGTGATGTAAATCCACATAACTATGAAACAAAACAGACTCGCAGACAAAGAGGCCAGACTTGTTGCCAAAGGGGAGGGATGGATTGGCTTTTGGAATTAGCAGATTCAGACTAGTACATAGAGAACAGATAAACAAGATCTCACTGTATAGCCGGGGGAACTATATTCAATATCCTAAGACAAACCATAATGGAAAAGAATATGAAAAAGAAAGTGTGTGTGTGTGTGTGTGAAAAGAGTTGCACAAGAAGAAGAGATCTCAAATAGGGAGCACCTTTGGTCTGACTCCTGGAGGAGAGAACTTTACGTGTGATAGTTTAGAGCCTTGTGGGTTTGCGAGATGTCCAGAGTCACACCAGTGTAGTTGACAATGGCAATGACCAATTAAAATGGAAAACCTTAGAGTTGGGGCGGCCCGTCATCTCCTGCTTCAAGCCTCCAATGTTGAACCTGAGCAAATAAAGACCAGACAGAGAATCCTTTAATTTAGTTATTGCTGCCTTTTAAAAACTCTGCTATGAGGATAAAATAATTTAGGATGTAGAAATCTGAGCATAAACCACTTCTGATCATCAAAATTGGCCGGTCCTAGTCATCATTTTCAGTTAGCTCTGAAAGGGACTACTAGGGAGTATCTGCAGGTGTTATATGTTTCAAGTAAACTAAAATACAAATTTTGGGGGTTTCTTTTCTTTTCTTTGTCTTTGATTCTGGTGTTTTTGTACTGGGATCACTAAGGAAATGACTTCTAGAAAATCCATTATGAGACCTGTGTGATTAAAACATATTTATTTAGCAAACATTTCAAAATTCTTTCCGAACTTAGCCTTCAAGCAGTTACCATTTTGTGGACTTCCCCAGGGGTACAGTGTCCCCTGACAGTGCAGGGGACCTAGGTTCAATCCCTGGTCCAGGAAGATTCCATATGCTGTGGAGCAGCTAAAGCCCATGTGCCACAGCTACTGAAGCCCACTTGCCCTAGAGCCTGCGCTCTGTGACCAGAGATGCCCCTGCAGTGAGAAGCCTGCATACTGCAACTAGAGAAAGCCCCAGCGCAGCAAGGAAGACCCAGCACAACCAACAAATAAATATTAAAAAAAAAAAAAAAGGTTACACTTTGGTTAAAATTTCCATGCTAGCAAAACTAGAGTTAGTCACATATGTACCCACCCTGAATGGATGCTTTTTAATAACTGGCAGATTCTCAAACCATGTATCTTGTTGGCATATCTGGCACTGCTATGTTTCAACCACACGATGCCTGTCTGGAAGTGGCATCTAAGCCCGACTCATCACAGCCCTGCCCCGGGACATTTGCATGGGAAGTGAGGTGTGGGGGAAGCCGTCTCCCTACGTGATGCAAGACTGAGAAGCCACTGGCCACGCTACCTGCTCCGAACAATCTGGAGGAAAGCAACATGAGGAGAACAGATCTAAGAGACAAAATCTGTCTGCTGTTCCAGTCCCTTATTCTGATCATTTCTAACCTTCTGTGAAATATCTTAGTTTCACATAAACTCAAAAAAATACATTTTTTTTTTGACTGTGTCAGGTCTTAGCTGTGGCACATGGGACCTTCACTGCGACACACAGGATCTCAAGTTGTGGGGCACAGGCTTAGTTGCCCCGCGGCATGCTGGATCTTAGTTCCCAGACCAGGGATCAAACCCACATCCCCTGCATTGCACGGTAGATTCTTAACCACTGGTCCACCAGGGAAGTTCCCAAACCCCACCTTTTAAAGCTGGTCTAGGTTGAGTTGGCTCCTCATTACTAGATCATCTCTCATCTCTCCTCTAATCTGACCCACTGGTTGAGCTCCGGCTTCTCCCCTGGTCGAGGACACACTGAATCAACCCTCGCAACTCTTCAATCATTCCCTCCCATGGCTCCCATCCCAGTGAAAAGCTCAAGTCCCAACAGTGCCCTTCAAGCTGTTGGTGGGGTGTCCATCCCCCTCCTCCATGCTCAGTGGTATCCCCTCCTCGTCTCCTGCTTTGGTCAGCCCTGCTCCTGCCTGCACCACACATGATTTGTCACAATGCATGGCCTCGCCAGACTTCTTTCTCTGCCTGGAACACGTGTTCATCAGATAACCATACAGTTCCTCCCTCACTTCACTTTCGGTCTCTGCTAAGCATCCCTTCGCCTCCCTTAGACGCAATGCTTAAGTAGCAGCCTCCATGGATTTCTCTCTTCTTAAACTGTGTTGTGTTTCCTGTCGTTGGTCAACACCTGTCTCTCTCCGCCACCTGGAGTGCAAGGTCCCTGAGAACAATACCTGTGTTTTCTCACTTCTCTATTCCCACCACTCAGAATACTACAGAAAAACCCAGTCCTTCAGTAACATTTTTAAAAGAAAGTAAATCAAAGAGAGAAATATAATATGATATCACTTATACATGGAAAGTAAATCAAAGAAAGAACAATATCATGTGATATCACTTACATGCAGAGTCTTAAAAAAATGATACAGATGAACTTATTTACAAAACAGAAGAAGATCACACAGACTTAGAAAATAAACACATAGTTACAGAAGGGGAAAAGGGGAAGGAATAAATTGGGAGTTTGGGATTAATATATACACACTGCTGCTGCTGCTAACTCGCTTCAGTTGTGTCTGCTTCAGTCACACTCTGTGCGACCCCATAGACAGCAGCCCACCAGGCTCCCCCGTCCCTGGGATTCTCCAGGCAAGAACACTGGAGTGGGTTGCCATTTCCTTCTCCAATGCATGAAACTGAAAAGTGAAAATGAAGTCGCTCAGTCGTGTCAGACTCTTTGAGACCCCGTGGACTGCAGCCTACCAGACTCCTCCGCCCATGGGATTTTTCCAGGCTGCTACTAGGTATAAAGTAGAGAAACAACAAGGACCTGCAGTATAGCACAGGGAACTCTATTCAAAATTCTGTAAGAACCTAAATGGAAAGAGAATGTGCAAAAGAATAGTTATACATATTCCTGAATCACCGCTGTACCCCTGAAACTAAACAACCATACTCCAACTGTCGTCAACTGTATGGAAATCAACCACACGCCAGTACAAAACTTTAAAAATCAAGAAATGAATCAGCTACTCCTTCCCCGCCTCCCCCAGCCTGAGAGAATGCGCATTCTCCTTCTTATTTGAAGAAGACACTGCTTAGGGACTATTTACCTGCTATCTTTGGGCCGTATAACTGGTCAACATAATGAATTTAACATTGAACTCCAGCTTGGAGCTCAGTTAATTAGACCAGTCCTTTCACTGGTAGGGAAACAGATACTGAAAGAAGCAATGTGACTTGCCTTGTCTACATTTCCTTTTCCCAAAGGAGCGAGAGGGGTGGGTTTTAATATGAAACTCACCACATGGCTATCTCCTAGGTCTCCTGTCTACCCAGTACTATTCTGAGGCAGGGCAGTGGGGTGGTTAAAGCAAAGTCTGCTTGGATCTGAATTAATAGCTGTGTGACCTTGGTCAAATTACTTAACCCCTCTGAGGCTCAGTTTCCTTAACTTAAACAATCTAGGCTATTGTATCACTTGATATGTTGGGCTGTTACAGAATTGAGAAAACCCATATATAGCATCTACATGATACTCAGCATCCTAGAATATAGTCAGCATTATAATAGAGAGTTATTGCTAGTCACTGTTTCCTGTGGGAATAGAAGTGTATTTTTTTTAATCTTTTGGCCACACTGCATGGCATATAGGATCTTAGTTCCCCAACCAGGGATTAAATCCATGCCTTCTGCATTGGCAGTGCAAACTTTTAACCAATGGACCACTAGGGAAGTCCCAGAAATATATTTTTCTTTCAAAATGTTATATTTATCCTCTTCCAATTACCTGTATAACTATGCACATAATTCATTGGGTTTCTGCAGGGTCCAAGTCAGGAACAGATTTTCTTAGCATGATGTTAAATCAGTATGTCTGATCCCTGAGGATCAGACTTATAAACAAAAGTCTTGTTTGTTTCATGCCCACATGAGATCTCTTAAAAAACACCAATCATTAAGCCAGAGAAACAATGCATATAAATCAACTTTACTCATCTTGGAGTTTAAGAATCTTGCTCTTTCTCAGTTAAAGTTTTTCTTTTCTCCACACACACAAAAAAATTCCAAGTCTTGGAAAACAAAAACAAAATAAGACACCTTATGTACTTGCAAATTTTTCCAAGATGAAGCATCTGCAGGTGTAAGCTCTGTTTGTTGATTTTTCATCTTGGTGCACACGATCAGGAAAAAGTGCTGACTGGGATGCAAACTGTTCTGTCACGTCCCATTTCCAGGTTTCATTCCTGAGTTGTTGCACCTCCAAGTTCAAGTTGAGTGTCAGACTTGCCATTTTAAAATGGTGTTGCTGGGGTGTGTATATAACTATTTCGCAGTGTAGCAAGAAAACAGAGTTGCTCACCTGAGCTGGGGGATGGTGAGCAACTTAGGTGCCTTTCCTAAGCTCAATGCCAGCCCCGCCCCTACAGTCAAATGACTCATTGGAGAAAGGAAAACTTTCTCTTCATCTTCTTCCAAGGTCAGTACAGGTGCCTGCTTCCGCCTTCCTCCTCCAAAATACACTTGTCCTTATACGTTCTACCTTCAAGCTGGTTGGGGAAAGCAAGACCACTTAAACTAATGCTAATAAATAATGGTGGTGGTGGTTTAGTTGCTAAGTTGTGTCCGACTCTTGCAACCCCGTGGACTGTAGCCTGCCAGGCTCCTCTGTTCATGGGATTCTCTAGACAAGAATACTGGAGTGGGTTGCCATTTCCTTCTCCAGGAGATCTTCCTGGAGATCCAGGAATCGAACCCAGGTCTCCTGTATTGCAGGCAGATTCTTTACCAACTGAGCTACAATCATTGCTAATTCCAATCATTTACTTCATCCAATATGGCCAGTCTCTCCCCACCATCCTCCAAATAAACACCTTATCCCAAACTATGGCATTGTATTTTCCAAAGACAGCCACAACCATGTGCCCAACCACCTGATCTTTTCAATGTAATCTTAACTCCCTCCCCCATCAGGAGGTGGGGTCTCTATCCCTTTCCCTGGAATCTACATGGGCTTGTGCCTCCAGGTAAACCAATAGAAGAGTGATGCTGTATGACTTCCAGGGTAAATCAGAGAAAATAGGTCACCTTGCTCACTAGAGCCATTTTTCCTGGAGCCTTGAGGTGCTAACTGCCTGTGACCTGGGACAGCTGGGTCACATGGAGAAGTTATACATCATCATTCCAGGGAGCAGTCCTAATCTTCAGGGTCTCTAGCTGAGACCCCAAATAGACAAGTGTCAGAGCATTCAGATAATGCCAGTCCCCAGTTAACTGGTCAACCCCTGCTCAACATGTCCAAATGAGTCCCTGGTCACTGTGGAATAGAGACCCAACCCTGCAGTGTGAATTCCTGAGCCACAAAATCTGTAACCATAATAAAAGAGATTGTTATTTTATGCCATTGAGTTTGGGTGGCTTGGTAAGCAGTATAGGTAATCAGAACCCTTGCTAACAGCAAAGTAGTCCTTTGTTCATTTCAGCACAACTCAATAAACAGTAACTGAACACCTACATTCTGCCAGACATTAGGGGTACAGAAATCGTAAGTGGTCCCTGTCCTACATCCGTGAAGTTCAGTTCAGTTCAGTCACTCAGTCGTGAAAGGAACCCACAAATCGAAAGTTTGATGGAGAATCCTTCAGGAATGGCTGGATCCAGGTGGTCACCCAGCCTTAGTCTCTCTCCACCTCTAGGCTTGACTTTCTTTGGTATTGACATCTCTCTCTGGCAGCCCCTCCCCACCCAGTGGCCCCTGCAGCTACTCTCTTACAAATCTACAGGCCCAAATCTAAGTGAGAGGGAACTCTTTTTCTGATGATTCCAACAATATATCTCAGCCTGACTGTCAGCATCTCAAATAGGACCACAGGCCCATTGCTTAGGGATAGCCTGGCTGAACTGGATTTGAGGTTGTAAAGCTACCCAAACCACACGTACTGAGAGTAGGAAGGACTGTTTCACCAAGGATAATCCTACTGTGGTTATCAAAAGGAATGATTTGTGTGCATCCACTAACAGCATGGACATCCAATAACAACACAGGTCTGTACATCATTCTCCAGTGGAGGGGAAAATGCTTATCTATGTGCTCAAGAATATCCAAGAATATGAACACAAAAATTCTGGGGACTTCCTTCTCTTTTTTCAGATGAAGTCAAGACACAAACACTGCAATGGCAAGTCCAGATTGCACATGTAATTGGCAGCAAAGTCGACTAGATACAGGTCTCCCAGTACCCAGTACCTACTGCCCTGTCCCAGACCACCAATTCCACATACTTCAGACACACTCTTGCTTTCTGATCTCCAAATGGAAGGGATTTAAGCTCATTATTTTTTTTTAATTAAAGTATAGTTGATTAACAATATTCTGTTAGTTTCAAGTATAAATAGTCCTGCTATGAACACTGAGATGCATGTAACTTTTCAAATTAGACTTTTTGTCTTTTCCTGATATATGCCCAAGAGTAAAATTACTAGGTCATATAGTAACTCTATTTTTAGTTTTTAAAGAAACTTCCATATTATTTTCCATAGGGTAAGCTCATAATTTTTATTCCAACCTCAGATAAGTGTTAGTTGCTCAGTTGTGTCTGATCCCGACCAAGGTATGAAACTCCAGTCTCCTTCATTGCAGGCAGCTTTTTTTGTTTTTTTAACCATCTGAGCCACCAAGGAAGTAGCCTCAGATAAATAGAAAAGCAAATCAGAAATGTTAGTTTTTCCTGATTTCTACCTTGTCAAACTCAAATACTTAAAGCCCCCAAATCTTGCAAAGTGTGATATGTGAATGGTAGTGTTGTGTCCATCAGGTGGCTCACAGCTCTGCTCCTCTTAGAGTAGACATGGCCACGGGCAAGGTATTGGCCCATAAACGTAAATGGGGGATTGCGGGTGAACGTGAGTCTCTGAGCCTAAGCTGAGATTTGTTTTTGAGTTCACGGGATGGGTGAGACACAGCATTTGTTTTGCATGGGTTGACTTACAAGGTGCGGTGGGACTGGTCAGGAAGGTTTTCTGATCAAGCACGTCATGATAGGGGTGGGAAGCTGGTTGCAGTCATAGGCGTGTTTTACCAGAATCTCTCTGAAAATCTTTCTATAACTGCTTGTCCCAGACATGAAATTGGGTCTGTGGTCTATACTGAACCCAACATACCAGCTCTTCCCTCTTCTTCCAGGCAACATTGACTGGCCCATTGAAGGGATACGTAACCCAGGAGGCAACAGTGACTGATAGATAGAATGAATGGATGTGTAACCCAGGAGGGCCAGTAAGAGTCCTTCCCTGAGAATTTCCAAATTGGATCTCAGAAGTAGAAGCTCTTTTTTCTTCTTGCTGAAAGGCTGAAAAGCTGTGGGATCCCGGGACTTCCCTGGCAGTCCGGTGGTTAAGATTTCCCCTCCCACTGCAAGAGGTGCAGGATCATCGCTGGTCGCTGGTTGGAAAGATAAGATCCCAAATGTCCTGCAGCCAAAAAACCTAAACAAAACAGAAGCAAAAGCAATATTGTAACATAAAATTAAATAAAAGAAAGAAATGTCCCACTTAATGATTGTGCTGATGTTTACACTATTACATACATTGTCAAAACAAACAGACCTGTTCATTCAAAAAGAGTGAATTTTATTGCATGTAAAACATACCTTAAACCTATTTTTTTTAAAAAAAGAACGAAATAATGCCATTTGCAGCAACATGGTAAGTCAGACAAAGAAAAATATAATATGATAGCACTTACATGTGGACTCCAAAAGTGATGCAGATGAACTTGTTTATAGCACAGAAACAGACTCACAGACTTAAGAGGTGGGCTTGTGGTCGCCAAGGGGGAAAGATGTGGGAGGGATGAATTGGGAGGTCTTGACTGGCATATGCACACCTCTATAATGTAAAACAGATAATCAACAAGGACCTACTGTACAGCACAGGGAATTCTATGCAATACTCTGGAATGACCTATATGGGAAAAGAGTCTGAAAAAGAATATATATGCGAACATGTAAAACTAAATCACTTTACTGTATACCTGAAACTATCACAAATTGTGGATCAGCTATACGCCAATATAAAATTTTTTAAAAAGCAATATAGTAACAGATTTGATAAAGACTTTAAAATGGTCCACATCCAAAAAGAAAGCTGTAAGGCTGTAAGATTCAGAGCCACCAGTAACTGGGTCCTTCACATGGTAGAAAGCAGATATAAGAGAATGAAGCCAATGTTTAGTGAGCAAAAGAAATCCCAAGGGAATCTGAGAGCCTGCCTCCAGTTTTCTTGACATCAAATCTGTGCCTCCACTTTAAATCATTTTATAACATGAACCAATGAATTATCATTTTGCTTGAGCTGTTTAGAGATGAATTTCACTGAGTGATGGCCAACACCATAGAGTCTTCTCCAACTCTACCCAAGAGCCGACTCCTAAAAGAAGTAGTGACAAGGAAGGGGAGAGCCCAAAAAGTGAAACTGGGGGATCGATGTCCATGGCCTCATTTGTTCTCAGGGACAAGGACTCTGGAGTTATAAGGATGGAAGAAATAAAACAAGAGATGGGAAGTTTCTGGCTCATAAGTTATTCAATAAACATTAGCTCTTGATTGTACTTAGCACATATGTAAGCACCTGCAATTTGCATCAGAATATACAGTTCCCACTGCAACAAATGTTCAATTTTGATTATTAATTTTGTCATTATTCTGCATGTGTGTCTAACATTAAATCTTCTGAAGAGTAGAAATCTCTTTCATTAATTGGTTGTAGAGTACAAATAACCATTTATCCTTCATTGCTAGAATCCAGGGTTCCTGTTGAAAATCTCTTTTGTCTGCCAATACTAAATAGATTTTTCACTCTTCAGCCAACTGCAATTTATCTTTTCCCCATCAGTCTGTGGACACAATTTCCAATCATGTCACAGGTGACCTACTAATTAGGAATCTCAAGGATGTGTTTAATTTCTCATCTGTCTTATTTTTCCATAACACTTAACATGACCCACTTCTTTCCTCTTGAGGCTATGAGCTCATGGTTTTGTCATTTTTTCCTCCTTTACTGATTTCCTCCTTAGTATTAATCTGTGGGGTTATTTCCCTCTTTACCTACCTCTTCAGTATCCTCTGGGAATATATTCTTTCTTCAATTCTAAGTCCACTCCTTGGCATCTTATGGACACCACAACTTCCACCAGTAACTATGAAAAGATGGCCCCATATTTATCCAAGAAATTGCACCTGAGATTCAGACTGAATTCCCAAGTACCTATTGGACACTTTCCATAAGCAATTAACATTTAATTTTTTATAGTGTCACAAAATATATACCTTCTATTTCTTTTCTCTGCCCCTTGTAGCTATAAAATGGTCTTTAAAATTCCCTAGTTGCTCACTGCATTTGAAACTCTTCTCAAAGTCTTACCTACTCCTTACTCCTTACCGTCTACATAGAATTAATCATCAATCTCTACTGACACTTCACCCTAAATACATAAGGATTTTCTCTTTCCTTTCGTCCACACTGCTACCACCCTGGTTCAGATCTCATCTGTTTCTCACATAGAATATTGCAGGAATCTCTCAGTTATTTTCTTTGCTTACCTCCTTAATGTGTGTGCATTTGGGCTCAGTCATGTCCGAGTCTTTGTGACCCCATGGACTGTAGCCCTCCAGGCTCCTCTGTCCATGGGATTCTCCAGGAAAGAATACTGGAGTGGTTGCCATTTCCTACTCCAGGGGATCTTCCCAACCCAGGGATAAAACCTGCATTTCCAGCATCTCCTGCATTGGCAGGCAGATTCTTTACCACTGCACCACCTGGGAAGCCCATTTACTGATACAGGGGTGTCATTTTCCACCCACACTTCCTTTCAATAGCAATGCAAGTGAGGCATTTAAAAATGCATCCTCCAGCTGCAGACAAGCCTTCAGACGATGCAACCTCAGCTGCCATCTTGGTAGCAACCTTGTGAGAGACTCTGAGCTAGGTCCACCCAGCTGAACAGACTCACCTGGAATTCCTGACCCACAGAAACAAAGAGATAATGAGCTTTGCTTTAAGCCAGTTAATTTGTGGCTTGTTTTATAGCAGTAGATAACTAATATAACCAAAACTTACCATCCAGCACCAGTTTGATAATTGTCCTGGCAGTATTTTTCTGTGCACATTTATACCCCACTCATCTCCCCGTTTCCTAAGCTAAATATTGTTTCATAGCTAGACACTTTGTGTACATTGGTCACAGTTTTATTTATAGTTATAGAGACCCCAGATAACAACGTTACTGTTCTATACCAAATCATTCACTCCTTGCTGTTGCAGGTTATGTGATTTATCATTGTTTGCAATTAAAAACAAGCTTTGGATATTATAACAAATTCAAATGTTAGTGCTGCAGGCTTCAAAAAAATGCAAAACATGAGAGTTGCGGGTTAAGCTTTATTTGTGGCAAAATGAGGACTGCAGCCCAGGAGAGAGCACTGATAGGACTATAGCCCAGGAGATAGCTCTGGGAAACTGTTCTGAAGAGGCAGGGGGTAGATCAGATCAATCGCTCGGTCGTGTCAGACTCTTTTCGACCCCATGAATCCCAGCACGCCAGGCCTCCCTGTCCATCACCAACTCCCAGAGTTCACTCAGACTCACGTCCATCGAGTCAGTGATGCCATCCAGCCATGTCATCCTCTGTCATCCCCTTCTCCTCCTGCCCCCAATCCCTTCCAGCATCAGAGTCAACTCTTTGCATGAAGTGGCCAAAGTACTGGAGTTTCAGTTTTAGCATCATTCCTTCCAAAGAAATCCCAGGGCTGATCTCCTTCAGAATGGACTGGTTGGATCTCCTTGCAGTCCAAGGGACTCTCAAGAGTCTTCTCCAACACCACAGTTCAAAAGCATCAATTCTTCGGTGCTCAGCCTTCTTCACAGTCCAACTCTCACATCCATACATGACCACTGGAAAAACCATAGCCTTAACTAGACGAACCTTTGTTGGCAAAGTAATGTCTCTGCTTTTGAATATGCTATCTAGGTTGGTCATAACTTTCCTTCCAAGGAGTAAGCGTCTTTATTCATGCTGCAGTCA